>NC_142165.1:3810970-3973470 GCF_029865625.1 Vigna umbellata | reverse complement strand
AATATAGAAAACCAAAGGAAAAGGTTGATAGATTTGGATTTCGCATACTTTCAAAACGCTACTCCTCCTTCACTAAACTACAGAACTTTCGTAAACAAATACATATTAACTTTTTCCATTGGTTTGTTATCGATTCCTCTACTAAATGAAGTAATTTCTTTGTTAGTGATGAAGGCATGATAGCAAACCAGAGGAAAATGTTAACGCTTATGAATTTAAAATAGACCCTATTCAAAAAAATCCTTCTACATTTTAGCAAAGAAAAATATTGAAAGATTTGGATTTTGCACCCTTTCAAAACGCTACAACCTCCATTCACAAAAATCCTTCTACATTTTAACAATCCTGCAGATCTTTTCGTGGTTTGATTTTCATTTTTTTCCTATGTTTAGTGTTATAATGTTTTTCCTTAGTTTCATTTCGATTTATGAACCTACGTAATAATGGATTTCTTTGAGAAATCCTTCAAATAATTTTGCGTTGAATACTGAAGGAAAGAGACGTCCCTATGTATTTCCCAAATAATGTGGACGTCGAGTGGTGTCAATATTGGATCATATATCTTCGTTTTACCGTAGCATTTATCATGCCTTGCCCCTTTTCCCATATACCTGGACGTCGAGTGGTGTCAGTATATGACGTGGATCTCTTTGTTTCTAACACAACATTTATCAAGCCCAACCAACTGCGTTTTCCCATATAAAGTTGGACATTCTATTTGAATTTAAAAAGGATAAATAAAAAAGGGAGCGACCTTTGAGTTTGGTTAAGGAATAATATGTCACATGCCCAAGAAATTGGACGTTTATTGTTGGTTTAAAGGAAAAAGAAATAAAAAGGAAGTAATTTGGCTGACAATAATACATTAACCTCATTACGTCGAGTAGCTACGTACTATTGGTGTTCTAAAAGAAAAAAAAATAGTGCAACGGTATATTTAATGTAATGATGTAACATTAAAATGTTCAATTATTGTTGGTGTTCTAAAAGAAGAAAAAAACAAAAAGAGTGCAATGGTATATTCAATGTAATGATGTAACATCAAAATGTTCAATTACAATCATACAAATGATTTAATCAATTTAAACAATTCAATCATTATTGACTAATGTTATTGCCAAAAGAGAATTTTATTAATATTCAAAAGATGATTACAACCAGCAAAACAAAAGATGACTTAACAAGCCACTGATTATAAAATTAAAATCAAATAACGAAAATCCATATTCTTCTGTTGTAGAATTATTGTTGATCCTTTCTGGTTGTTCATATCACCTTCCTTTCCATTTTGATCGGTGATTTTTAAATCCATAGAGTCTTTTGGCAATGACTATGTCAGCTTTCAATTTACTTGAGTCCCAAGTATCTTTTTTGAGCGATTTTGACATACAATCTATTTTCACTGCATAACCATCTAGCACACTGATCTTCTTCAGTTTTTGTCGAATCTATTTTGTTTGCACTCGAAGATTCAGATATGGGATAGACTTGCTAATGATCATCGTTTTTTTATCATGGTGAATCCAATAAGTCCTTAATGACCAATCCAAATTTGAAAGAGAAAGCCTTCTTTGTTGATCGGTTGAAAAACGACAATCCCAATCCAAACCTCTTTGATCACGCTCACCAGTTTCAGGTATCTATGAGAAACCACGGTTTTAATCTTCCTTAGACTAAAAAGCTTCCGTCGAATGTCTTCATCACTAATCCAACTTGTAGGATTAGCATTCCTTGCAATCCGGACAACCTTCCATTTTCTTCTAGATGATGATGAAGAAGGCATTTATGGTCAAATTCTGGAACATCTTTCACATTTCTAGGGTTTGTAACTCTTCAGTTTAGAAAACACTGAGTGCGTTTTCAAATATAGTATTTATAAAGTTGTGCATCAAATCTTATTAGTTTCAAGCCCAACTAAATTTTTTAATCTTATATATCCCAATAAAATAATTTCAGCAACGATGAATTTCTAAAGGGTTCGACGTTTTATTATGCAGTTGAAGTTGAACTATGACAATATAAGCATTAACTTGATGGGCGACGAATTTCTAAAGGGTTCAACGTTTTACTATGCGGAACTCTGACAATATAATTTTCAATCTTATATATCCCAATAAAATAATTTCAACAACGACAAATTTCTAAAGGGTTCGACGTTTTATTATGCGGAACTCTGACAATATAATTTTCAATCTTATATATCCCAATAAAATAATTTCAGCAACGACGAATTTCTAAAGGGTTCGACAATTTATTATTCGGTTGAAGTTGAACTCTGACAATATAAGCATTAACTTGATAGGCGACAAATTTCTAAAGGGTTTGACGTTTTATTATGTGGAACTCTGAGTAGTTGGGCGATTAGTGGCTCCTAGCATTTTCTTTAAATACAGTTTCTTGTTCATGTAAAATTCTAAGGAAAATGTTAACACTTATGAATTTCAAAAACATTCTCCATTGTTTTTCTCATTTTTTTTATTTAATTCCTGTGTCTTTTAATGTAGTTTTTTGTTCCTGTGTTTTCTTTAAATACAGTTTCGGATCCTTTGGAACTCCCCTTTGAAAACCTATACTACAGAGCTTCCGTAACCAAATTCATGTTAACTTTTTCCTTAGGGTTTCGATCAATTCCTCTACTAAACGGAGACATTTCTTTGTTAATGATGAAGGCATGGTGGAAATTCTGAGGAAAATGTTAACACTTATGAATTTCAAAAACATTCTCCATTGTTTTTCTGTTTTTTTTATTAAATTTCTGTGTTCTTTTAATGTAGTTTCTTGTTCACGTAAAATATATAGGACGTCGAATAGAAATTGAATTCGACGACAAACTTTAACAGGGAAATTAAAAGTTAATAAACTTCAAGGTTTAAAAATAAATACTTCTGAAGGCAAATAAACTGTCATATAGTTTGATTAAATCTATCATGTATTATTGCCAGAAACAAAATTCTTAAACCCTTCTTGTAAATGTCTAAACCTGTTCTCAAATGGCTTCTTCATCTTCACGGCGTGGAAAGAAGGGTGCACACTTTGAACCATATTCTCTTCATCCTTGAAGCACCATCCCTTTGTGGTCTTGACAAGGCCAATGGAAGTCAAGGTGTTTCGATTTATCACATTTGAGTAGTTACAAGAGCATTTCTTTTCACCACTAACATCCACACCTTGAAGGGTCAGGATTTTGCTGATAAACACAACATATGGTAGATGTCGTGCATGTTTGATTCCTGCATCAATCATATGATCTTTTATTACTTCCACCCAATTGGTAGGAACATCATTCTATATGGCATACAACAAGAAAACATCTTCATTTGTCATTCTGTCTTGTACAGGTCTAGCAGGTAAAATCACCCAAGCATAAATGTCTGTTGTTATCTTTTCTTCTTTATTCAGTCCCTCATGCACATATAATCTTTCAATTTTGTATCTCCTAGGAAACCTTAACCAGTTATTGTACATGTTCTTTTTGTTCAGCCATCTGTTTGTTTCTGAGTACCGTGAGAGAATAACCCTTCGGTTTTTAATCCTACAAGTTGAAACCAGACATCATTGTCAATGTGAACATTTACTCCTTTTACTCGAGAATGAAGGACACCATCTATGTTTCTCATATTTTGTAGAAGACTCTTACTAAGTCAGGGTACCAATCATCCTTCATATGGATAAGTGTAGAGAGACCTTGAGTTTCAATCCATTCCTGGAAGTGAAATCCCTCTTTTTCAAATAAGTCGAGGAGGTTCAGATATTTGTGAGAAACAATATGTTTAAACTTCGTCCACCTCAGAAACTCTAGACGAGTCTCCTCATCACTGATCCACCCGGAGAGATCAACATTTCTTGCAGCTGCAAGAGCCTTTCCTCTTTCTATTGAAGGATGTGATGAATAAGCCATTTGAATTTGAATACCAGATAATTTTCCTCAGTATTAGGGTTTAGAAATATAGAAACAACTCAGTGTACATAAGATTTTCAAATTCAGTGTATATAAGGGTGCGCAACGTCACACGTTCAACGTCACGCGTTCAACGTCACACGTTCAACGTCAAATACCATAACAACCAACGTTAATCAAAACCGGTGGCATTGTTGTAAATTAATTCATTCGATCCACGTCAAGTGGTATCAATAATGGACGTGAATCTCTTCGTTTCAAATATTACATCAACTGTGTAACTAGATTCGAAATTTAAATTCTCTTGAAGTTGTTTCCACCTTAAGAAATCAGATAGCTCTGAAATCTAACGGTAGAAAACAACTACAAGACAATTTAAAAAACGATTCATACATTGCCAAATGATGAAGTTAAACAACTTTTTTATAAATATATTTTAGTTCTCAAAATTTTTTCAGCATTACACATATTGTGATCAATATTTCTTTTTCCTAAGCACTTCCCTTCAAGTAAGATAACTTAACCATTTCTGTACTATAAAAAGCATTTTGTTGACTTCAATTTCAAAGGCCACCTTCATATGAACAGAGGCCTAAATGCGGCACTTTGTAATTCAAGTCAGCAAATTGCAATTAGAAGAACATATATGTTTGGAATCTAAGGAAAGAAAAGCGCTCAGGAGTTAAAAAACATGAATCCTAATATGTTCAATACGGAAACAGGAAGCAAGACATTAAGTGAAATGCAAGCTATATTTATATATGAACCGATGACGTACATTAGATCGTGTAATTATGCTTAGTATCTTGTATGAACGTCGAATCCCGACTGAATTCGACGTTCAAACATCATTCAGTGAAAAAGTAAAAAAGTCTCTGGTGCTTCTGACGAAAATACGTTGAAGATCTGTGAGGCTTGGACGTTAAAGTGAGAGTTTAAAAGAAAAAAGAAAAAATAATAAAAAATGGAGCGAACTTTGGCTTTTGGATGAAGATTAAAACGTCGAATACCAGCCAAATTTGACGTAACATTCTGGTCACACAATTAATCTTTCCAACCACTCCAATGCCCTTCACGTCGATAATCAAGTAGACCCATTGAAAACCTATCCTACATAACTTCAGTAATTCATGTTAACTTTTTTCTTTTGTTTTTCTTTCTTTCCTTCACTAAACGAAGAAATTTCTTTCTTAACCATGAAGGCATGGGGAAAAACAGAGGAAAATATTAACATTTATGAATTTCAAGTAGACCCTTTGAAAACCTATCCTACATAACTTTAGTAATCAAATTCATGTTAACTTTTTTGTTGTATTTTCCTTCTTTTCCTTCACTAAACAAAGACATTTCTTTGTTAACCATGAAGGCATGGGGGAAAACATAGGAAAAAGTTAACACTTATGAATTTCAAGTAGACCCTTTGAAAACCTATCCTACATAACTTCGGTAATCAAATTCATGTTAACTTTTTTCTTGTGTTTTCCTTCTTTGTTAAGCATGAGGACATGGAGGGAAAACACAGGAAAAAGTTAACACTTATGAATTTCAAGTAGACCCTTTCAAAACCTATCCTACATTACTTCCGCAACCAAATTGATGTTAACTTTTTCCTTTGTTTTTTTTTACTTCCTGGTTTTGGTTATAATGTCTTCCATCATCTTTGGTCTTCATTTTAGATATTGTGTTTTGTAAAAGGATATTTCTTTTTGAAATCCTCTAAAAGATATAGGACGTCGTTGATCCCACAAAGAGACGTAAATCTCTAGGCCTTTGCGTCGAATGCACTCAATATTCAACGTCAACTTTATAAATTTAACTTATCTTGGAGTTGTTTCCACCATAAGAAATCAAATAGCTCTGAAATCTAATGGTAGAATACAACTCCAACACAATTTAAAAAACGATTCAACATTGTTGAATGATGAAGTTGAACATCTTCTTTATATAATTATTTTAGATCATAAAATTGTTTCAACATTAAATATATTGTGAACCATTTTTCTTTTTCCTAAGCGTTTCCTTTTCAATAAGATAACTTAATCATTTCTGTACTATAAAAAACATTTTGTTGACTTGAATTTCAAAGGCCACCTTCATATGAACTGAGACCTGAATCCGGCACTTTGAAATTCAAGTGAGCAAATTGCAATTTGAGGAATAGAAATGCTTCGAAATCTAAGGAAAAGAAAACACAAAGGATATAAAAACCATGAATCCTAATATGTTCAACAGAGAAACAGGAGGGCAGAGATTATGTGAAATTTAAGCTATATTTATAGATGAAATGATGACGTCAGACTATATAAGAAATAGACATACATTATATCATGAATAATGCTTAGCAACTGCCACAGTCCATCATCTGTAGCCACGTCGAAGCCCAGCCGCAGTTGACGTTCAAACATCATTTAGTGGAAAGTAATACATCTCTTTTGATTCAGATAAGAACTAATTGACGTCCAGCCCCAAACAAAAGACATGAATTAGATGATCCGCTACTGCACTACTCCACAGAGTTGGACGTGCTATTGAATGATTAAAAATTAAAAAAGAAAAAAAAGATTAAAAATTAGATGATCCGTTGACGAAAATTAGATCATTATAAAAGAAGTACATCGTGTAATTATGATTAGTAACTGCCACATTGTATGAACGTCCAAGCCCCGCCGAATTCGATGTTCAAACATCATTCACTGAAAAAGTAAAAATTCTCTTCGAATTCTGATATGTACTCCTTGCTGGCTAAACGAAGACATTTCTATGATGAATAATGATATAGGACGTCATTGAGCACAAATATTTGACACAATCTCCAGTCTTTCGCATCGAATGCACTCAACATTGGACTTCAACTTTATAAATTTAATTTGTGTTGCAGTTGTTTCCACCATAAGAAATCAAATAGCTCTGAAATCTAATGGTAGAAGTCAACTCCAAGACAAATTTTTTAAGGGATTCATACATAGTTAAATGATGAAGTTGAACAACATTTTTAAATAATTATTTTATATCTCAAAATTGTTTCAGCATTAAACGTATTGTAAACCATATTTCTTTTTCCAAGGCACTTCCCTTTCAGTAAGATAAGTTAATCATTTCTGTACTATAAAAAGCATTTTGTTCACTTGATATTCAAAGGCCACACTTTCATATGAACTGAGACCTGAATGCAACACTTTGAAATTCAAGTGAGCAAATTGCAATTTGAGGAACAAAAATGCTTCGAAATCTAAGGAAAAGAAAACACAAAGGATATAAAAACCATGAATCCAAATATGTTCAACAGAGAAACAGGAGGGCAGAGATTATGTGAAATTTAAGCTATATTTATAGATGAAATGATGACGTCAGACTATATAAGAAATAGACATACATTATATCATGAATAATGCTTAGCAACTGCTATAGTCCATCATCTGTAGCCACGTCGAAGCCCAGCCGCAGTTGACGTTCAAACATCACTTAGTGGAAAGTAATACATCTCTTTTGATTCAAATAAGAACTAATTGACGTCCAGCCCCAAACAAAAGACGTGAATTAGATGATCCGCTACTGCACTACTCCACAGAGTTGGACGTGCTATTGAATGATTAAAAATTAAAAAGAAAAAAAGATTAAAAATTAGATGATCCGTTGACGAAAATTAGATCATTATAAAAGAAGTACATCGTGTAATTATGATTAGTAACTGCCACATTGTATGAACGTCCAAGTCCTGCCGAATTCGATGTTCAAACATCATTCACTGAAAAAGTAAAAATTCTCTTTGAATTCTGATATGTACTCCTTGCTGACTAAACGAAGACATTTCTATGATGAATAATGATATAGGACGTCATTGAGCACAAATATTTGACACAATCTCCAGTCTTTCGCATCGAATGCACTCAACATTGGACTTCAACTTTATAAATTTAATTTGTGTTGCAGTTGTTTCCACCATAAGAAATCAAATAGCTCTGAAATCTAATGGTAGAAGACAACTCCAAGACAAATGTTTTAAAGGATTCATACATAGTTAAATGATGAAGTTGAACAACAATTTTACATAATTATTTTATATCTCAAAATTGTTTCAGCATTAAACGTATTGTGAACCATATTTCTTTTTCCAAGGCACTTCCCTTTCAGTAAGATAAGTTAATCATTTCTGTACTATAAAAAGCATTTTGTTCACTTGATATTCAAAGGCCACACCTTCATATGAACTGAGACCTGAATGCGGCACTTTGAAATTCAATCGACCAAATTGTAATTTAAAGAACAAACATGTTTTGAAATCTAAGGAAAGGAAAACATCAAGGAGATGAAAAACATGAATCCTAATATGTTCAATACAGAAACAGGAAGCAAGGGATTATGTGATGAATGCAATATTTAAAGATGAACTGATGACATACATCGGGTAATTATGCTTACTGACTGCACACTTCACAATCTTTTCTAAACGTCGAAGCCCCGCCGAATTCGACGTTCAAACATCATTCAGAAAAAAAAAACAATAAATTGAGTTTGATTCATATAAGGACAAATTGACGTCCCGCCCCCCAGAAATTATCTACTTTTGAATCACCTGCGAAGAAGGTGAGATTTGGAGGGCTTGAAGTTAAAAAGTTTAATGTGCCCCTCTTAATTTTGCTAAATTAACATAATCGATTCTAAGTAATAAAGAATCGATTCAAAGCGTTATAAATTAAGAAATGCAAATGAGCTTTTAATGATTACTTATGGTCATATTAATGACAATGTGGCTGGATATTGATCACACGTTTGTTAAAAAACTAAAAAGCAAAGAAATATATCATGAGAGGGCTCAAGTTTGTTTTCCTAATAATGTTATTCATAATAATTTTTTATATCATAATCATTTATACTAATAACTAATTGATAAGAATCAGAGAACCAAGAACCAAAAGAATCCTCTCTCAACATTGCAAATGGAAATTTATGACTTCCAAAATTTCTACATATGTATTTGGTGTCCCTATATATAGGTATAAATGTTTAAGGCACCGAAGAAACTCTAAAAGAAAGATTCACCACAAAGATGTTAATCTTTGATAAGAAAAATACAATTTATTTTATTTCCTATATTAATTATTAATCAGGAGATAGTCCTCTATCCTACCTTTGGCTCAGGTCAGCCCATCCCGACCTTCAACTTATATTAGTTTGTTTGGACCTTTAGTCTTAATCTCCTAACATTCATTTTGGGTCAACTAGTCTCCACCGTCAAACTTAATCTGCTTTAATCTTCGACCCAACCCATTCTGCTTAATTTTTGGTCTAGATCTGTCTGACTATTCCCCATACACGCTGTCTCTTCTCGATATTTGACCTGGTGTGATGCATCTCTGTTGATAAATTGTCTAAATATTTTTGGATAATTATACTTTGACAACATTTTTTTGACAATATTTATTTCTAACTGACCTATCTTCATTTTTGTTTACAATATTCTATCTTAACACCTTCAATTTATCAATCAACTTAATTTTTTCTCAAACTTAGGGTATTATAATTTAAAAATCAATCAAAGTCTTTTAGTATAATCATATCTATCTTTAGCCTAAAACATTCATTTCAAATTACTTTAAATAATATAATAATATTTATTACGATTTTAATTATTGTGATCTATAACTAAAACTCAATTCTCATAAAATATTATTATTATTATTTTCCATATGAAATTAAATTAATATTTTAAACAAATAAAATTTTATTCTCTTTAAATTTCACCGACAAAAGCACAAAAAAAGGACTGAAGAAGAAAACCTCGAATATCGATAACGTTGCAGTTCTAATGGGAACTTATCTTAAAATGTAAATATTATATTGAAATATAATGGTAATGGGAGGTTATGAGCGGTTTTATAAAGGAAAAAAGAAAAATAGGAGGCATGAGGATGAAGAAGAAAACGTCGAATATCCCTAGAATTGGACGTATCCTTTCTCTTTTTCTAACTCTTTGTCTTTTGGCTGAAAATTAGTACGTCGATGCCCTCTATAATTCGATGTCTCCTTTGTATTTTTTAAGCTGAGAAGTTGAGAAGTTAAGAAGTCGAGATTGTGAAAGACGTTCCTAGAATTCTATTTAGAAATGGCTTCTCCATCGTCATCATCAAGAGGAAAACAAAAGGTTTCCCGAGTTACAAGAAACGCAAGCCCTTCTGGATGGATAAGTGATTCAGACATTCGAGGAAAGTTTTTATACTGGATACATTTCAAAAATGTAGTTCCTCACAAGTATCTGGACCTGCAATTGTTCAAGAAAGAAGGGTTCCTTTTTCAAGAATGGATTGCATATCAAGGGCTTACTGATTTTGTGCAGATGAAAGGACATTGCTATCCAGATTTGGTTGAGGTTTTCTACACAAACCTGAGGGTTGTAAATGGGTCATTCACTCAAGGGTCAAAGGTGTTAACATTACTATTGGCGATAATGTTTGGTTAGATATTGCTGGACTAAAAGCTGAAGATTTGGATTCTCATATTCGTGATTTTGAGTCAAATAGATGGCTAACAAAGAGAGCTATATATATAAACTGCTTAAGATATCCAGGAAGGTATAGGGTGGATAAGCAGTACCTACATGATGGCTTAAACAAGGAGGAGAAAATGATTGCTTATGTCCTGACTTGGCTACTGCTGCTTAGAAGATTGAACGAGGGCAGAATGTCAACAGGAAATGTATTTCTGTTGAATGCTATCAAGACTAGAATCCCCACCAACTGGGTTGCGGTACTAAAACACCACATGATCGCTGTAGGAGATGATTATGCATGCAAATTTCCATATGGAGTATTTATCAGCAAGGTGTTGGAACTCCAAGGAGTAGATGTATCTGAAGAAGAAAGAATTGTGTGCAAAAGGTCAGAAGAAATTGGTATACCAAGTCTGTCATCTATTGGGCTGAAAAAGACTGTGAATGAATGGTTCTTCAGTGATGAACAAACTATTGGAAGTCCACCTACTCTTGATCAAGATCATACTGAAGATTCTGATGATGAAGATTCAATGGAATCTTCTTGATAATTATTTTAGAGCCTACTTTTCTATGTTTTTGGTTTTCTATTTTGTAATCATGGCTAGTAAGCCACCTGCGGTTTCTGTATTTCTTTCGGTTTTAGATTGTAATGAAATGAAGATTTATTTTAGTAAACGATCTATGAATATTGAATGTTGATTTCATTGTATGTGGACTAACCCTCAATCTAGTTGAGAATAGAAGATTATGCTGTTTTGATATTGATCAAAAATTGATCACTGGTTAAAAGTGCAAATTTTAGTACACTACTACCGAACATTGATCACATTTCCCGAATTTAGTGCAAAGCCGAGAAACTTAAGACTTGCACTTTCTACTGATGTATGAATCCTTATGGCAACTTAAGTAGCAAACATAGTTCATGGCCAATTATTTTGATGATTTACAATCTATCTCCTATGTTGTGCATGTAGAGAAAATACATGATGTTGTCTATGATGATATCGGGTCCTAGACAACCTGAAAATGACATTGATGTTTATCTAAAACCGTTAATTGACGATTTAAAAATGTTGTGGATTGAGGGCGTCGAGGTCTTCGATTCATATTCAGAAGAAAACTTTCGTTTGCGTGCAATGTTGTTTTGCACCATAAACGATTTCCCAATATATGAGAACTTGAGTGGTTACAGTGTTAAAGGTCATTTTGCATGTACGATTTGTGAAGAAAATACTAGTTATCTTCAACTGAAACATGGGCAGAAAACTGTGTACACAAGACTCCTTCCTCGAAATCACCCTTACCGTAGATTGAAAAAAGCGTTTAATGGAAGTCGTGAGGATGATGTAGTGTGCAAACCACGTAATGGGGAAGAAGCATACGACTAGGTGAGGAACATTGATGCTGTCTTCGGAAAACATAAAAAAAAGACTGTTTGAGAAAAACATTTGGAAAAAACTATCAATAGTTTTTAATCTTCCATATTGATGTAAACTTGATGTGCGACATTGCATAGACGTGATGCATGTTGAAAAACATGTATGTAATAGTGTTGTTGGGACGTTACTAAACGTTAAAGGAAAGACAAAAGATGGAGTGAAAGCACGACAAGACTTGGTTGACATGGGAATCCGTCTTAGTTACATCCGCAATCCATACGAAGACACACCTATCTTCCTCCAACTTGTCACACTCTTTCAAAAAAAGAAAAACAATTTTTTTGTCAATGCTTACATAGTGTGAAGGTTCCACAAGGTTATTCGTCGAATATTAGTAGCCTTGTTTCTATGAAAGATTTGAAGTTGGTTGGTTTAAAGTCTCACGATTGTCATGTCTTAATGCAACAACTTTTACCAATAACTATTCGAGCCATATTACCTGCCTCTATTAGAGGTATTCTCACACGTTTGAGTTCGTTTTTCAATGCCATTTGTAAGAAAGTTGTTGATCCTCGACAGTTAGATGATTTGCAAAATGAGGCCATCAGACTATTGTGCCAATTGGAAATGTATTTCTCACCCTCATTTTTTGATATTATCGTTCATTTGATTGTCCATCTAGTGAGAGAAATTTGAATATGTGGGCCGGTTTTCTTGAGGTGGATGTACCCGATAGAAAGATACATGAAGATTTTAAAGGGATATGTTAAGAATCAATTGAGTTCGGAAGCTTCGATTATTGAGCGCTACATTGTAGAGGAAGAGGCCATTAAATTTTGCTCAAGTTGTATGCCAAGTTGTGACCCAATAGGACTTCCAAAGAAAAGACATGAAAACAAACGTGAAGGAAAGAGAGTTCGAGGAGTAAGGATTGAAAGTGTTAGTGCAAAAGAAGTTAATCAAGCACATTTGTACATTTTAAACAACACAAAAGATGTTATTCCTTACATTTCACAACACATTGATAAAATTAAGTCAACACATACATGTATGAGTGAAAAATGGACACTTAATGAACATAAAAAATCCTTTTTAGCTTAGTTTAAGAAAAAGATTAATGTGACTCTGAATGTTTCTGAAAATCTATTAAGACTAGCTCGTGGACCTAACGCTGCTGTGATCACTTTCGGCGACTATTACATAAACAATTACTTGTTCTATTCAAAGGAGGAAGACGATAAAAGTAGAGTTCAAAATAGTGGAGTTACCCTACTAGCTGAGGCTGTACACTTTTCCAGTTCCAAGGAGAAGAATCCAATTACAACATCAATCAGTTATTTTGGAATAATACAATAAATTTGGGAAATTGATTATGTCACTTTTAGAGTTCCAGTTTTCAAGTGTAAATGGGTTGGCAGTAATTCTGGTGAGGTGATAGAAGACCTCAGATTCACTTTGGTGGATCATAATAAAATGAGTTACACGGATGAACCATTTATTATGGCTAGTCAAGCAAGACAAATATTTTTTCATTGACCCATTGAATCATAAATGGTCAATGGTATTGGAAGGCAGAGCCATGCACATAACTGATGATGAAGACTCTCTAGATATACTTGAGACAAGCTCCTTCTCATCAAGAACCATTGAAAATAAGGTTGATGATGTACCCGATGAAATACATGCAAATTGATGGGATCACAACTAAGGCATATGAGATAAATAGGTGTCTTAACATTGTTTTAATTACTTGTACAATTTATTTATTTTTTCTGTTCTAACTATAATTTACTAACACTTTGTAAACAGGTATGACGAGCTCTGGATTAGGTCCAACGGGAGAAGGGGGTAGATCTGTGACTCGGATGCCTGATGTCACATCCCGTCGGGTTAATGAGAAACCAGTGACGGTGGAGTTTGATCCCCGAACATTTGTGCCTATTGGGGGCATATGCACTATCGTTCAGGAGTTACTTAGGCGTGATGGCAAAATATCATGTCCCTATTGTCGCTACCTGTTGGGATGATGTCCCACAGGTTGACAAAAATCTACTATGGCAGGATATTTTGGTATGTTTAAGATGTTTTACTTCCATCATTGACTTATTTTTGTTGATCATGCTTTAACATTAATTTTGTTTTCAATAGGAAAATTGGGATATCCCTAATGATGAGAGGATAAGGAAGAAGATTTTATCCCACATTGCAGTCCGGTGAAGGGACTTCAAGACGAGAATGACACGTCAATATGTCTTTGGCTCTAAACAGAACGACACTCCTTGTACAAAATATAAAATAACTAAGGAGGAGTGGGTGCAGTCTAAAGAATCTAGACTTACTCCTGAGTGGCAGGTATTGTTTTTAATATTTTACTTTAGTCACACAAGATGTTAATTTGTGATTTATGCTTAATGATTTTCATTTTTCCATAGGTGAAAAGGATAGCCGCCCAGCAGAGGTAGAAGCTTAATGATACACCACACGTACTGACACGTGGTGATTATGCATTATTAGAGAAAAAGATGAGAAAATGTCGAGCTGAGGACTTAGGTCTTGAGTCACCTGATCTAGCACCTCCACCAGCCAAACATGAATTGTGGAAGGCTGCACGGACAAAGTCCAATGGCCAGTTTACATCCCAGTCTTCTCAAAAGATATCCCAGAGAATTGTAAGTGGAAACTTTTAACTAATTACCATAGTTCATAAAAAAATTATGTAACAAACTTTTTAATGTGTCTAACTTCATTATGATATGCAGGATGACTTGGTTGACCAATAGAGTCAAGGCACATTTGTGGCATAAGGTAGGGAGGACCTCCTAGTAGTAGCCACAGGTCGGCTAGACTGTCCAGGTCGTGTGCGTGCTGTTGGAGGAGCTATTGGATTGAGGGACCACTTTGGCCCTAAACCAAGAAGCACAGAAGCTGTGACTTAGGAAATGGTTAGTAGCATCAGGCAACAGGTGCAAGTCGAATTAGAGGAAAACATGGGTGAACGCTTAAGAATGCTCGAAGAAAAACTTGCGATGATCACCCAACAACAACAATAGCAACAACAACAACAAGAGCAACAACAACAGTCACAGCAGGAGGACGCCCCTACAGATGATCCTACTGCACCTCGTGTGAGCACCAAAGGCTCATGCTCTACTGCAGATCGTACTGATTACAATATTCAGTATGATTTTTTGGTTGATGAGGATCCTCTGCGCGTAGTGGTCGTGGGAGGACAGATTGTAGGAGGCCAAACCATTCATGGTGCTCCTTTATTGCCCACTCACGCACGGGTAATGATTGATGATCCAAGAGACCCCCAGGTTCGAGTGCCAGTGCCTACATCTGAAATCCAATTCGTGGGGAGTCCTTAGGCACATTTATAGCTTGGCCTAAGGCTATGATCATGCCATATTTTGGCCCACCAGCGGTATTATATTCTTCTTTGGGTTAAATATGTTTTTAGTCCCTAAACTATTGACCGTTTCTGGTTTTCGTCCCTCTTCCAAAGTAAGGTACAATTTAGTCCTCAATCTTTAAAAAACATTCGTTTTAGTCGAAAAAACGAACGTTTTGAGGACTAAAACGAGGACTAAAAACAAAATTTTGAGGACTAAAACGAACGTTTTTCTAAAGAATGAGGACAAAATTGTACCTTACTTTGAAAGAGGGACGAAAACCAGAAACGGCCAATAGTTTAGGGACTAAAAACATATTTAACCCTTCTTCTTTTTATTATCTTAAATCTTCAAGTTATAATTAAATGATTCCTAACTTTTGTAAATATGAGTTGCATGTCTACCGTCCTGAGAAACAACCAATTACTCAACATATGAATGAGGTTCGTGAGGAAGCAGAAGACCATGATCCTATATCTATATTGACCTCCAGATTAAATAAGTTGAGAAAAGGACCGGTAGAGATGCTGTGGGAGTTAAGAACATTTGGCCTTGAGTGCCATGTTCCATTGTATATTAATTTCGATGATGCATATGAGATCATTGGTGGAGAAAAAATGTTGAACATTTCATTCATACAACTATGGTTGATGTAAGTTTTTTATTTGTTATTTTCCAATTTGTATATTAGTATTATTACTTTTTAATAAATATACTTAACTTTATTCTTACAGGTACATGGACACCGTCGTAGTGGAATCAGGTCGGGCGTCAGTTTATGGCTTTCTTGAACCTCAGATTCAACCATATGGAAACACATTAGATTCCAGAAAATCATATATTCAAACATGGATGACTGAGTCTAACAGAGAGATATATATCGCGCCATGCGTATGTGTTTCCCAATATTGTCAACTTTTATCAAATTTTAATCAATAAACTAACTCACTAGTTGTTGGTACATGATAGGGGCCATTGGCAACTCATGGTGATCATTCCAAAAAAAGCACAAGTTGTATGGTTTTGTTCAATATGATATAAATATATTAACTTATGTTTCTAATGTTTCAAATGTTTCAAATTTGTTTAGAGTTGTGACTAGGACCAGAGGATAACAACTTGAAATTATATATCCTAAGGTTGGAATTCGTTGATCTTTAACCTTTAACTTTCGTAGTCAAATTTAAACCATTACATTTGACTAAGTTCTTTCACATGTTTAGTGTAATAAGCAGAATGATTCCTGGGCATGTGGCTACTACATCATGTCATGGATAAAGGCAATCATCCAACCAGAAATCAGAGGAGAATGGACCGAGGTAGAAATTTACATTTGAAAGTCTTACAAATATCAATAAACTTTTGACATTAAAATGAATATAATAGTAAAGTTTCCTTGATTATGCAGTGGTTCAACACTACCTCTTCATTGTCCACTTCAGTAATAAAGTCGATAAGAGAGGAATGGGCAGGATATTTGAATAAACATTTTAAATAACTATATCTTTAGGTTTTTCCTTTCATGATAGTAGCATTTGCTTACTTGTGCAACTTTTAAACTGTTAATAGATTATTGTGAATACATGAATACTGTGAATAAATGAATATTGTGAATAGATGAATGAATATTGTGAATAGATGAATGAAAAACTGGGTTCTTTTAATTTTTGATGATAGCATTAACGTCTTTTAGTTTTACTATTTAATTGGAAATCATGAATTGATGATAGCATGATTTAAAAATATTAATTCTGTGAATATATATGAATTGGAAAACTGGTTTCTGTATTTCAGGTTTGGTTAAATGAGCTACACCGAATCAAATTTTAAAAAAAATACTAAAGGTAACGTCGAAGTATACACCGTTCGACGTTCAAAAAACGACAGTAATGTCACATATTGACAAGTTCGACGTTAACCTTACGTCCTTCCCCTTATACTTGACGTCAAATATTCCTTTAAATATAAATATTTATTCAAATATTACTCAAAAATTGACGTCCTCTTTGAACTTCAACGTGAACATTACATCAGTTATCTTCCATAAGGACATTAACTTTACGTCACTTCCCTCGTATATAAGACGACAAATCTTACTATAAATATAAATACTTTATTCAAATATTGGACGTCATTCTCTTTACTAGTAGACGTAACCTCACGTTGTTGCACAAAATTGACGTTAGACTTACGTCAATTCTCGATCCACTCGACTTCAAATTGTTGTAGTAACGTCGCCTAGTGATATTCGACATAAAATTTATGTCACCCAATATGACGTCGGTCTCGAATTCATCGTTAAGAGCCAAAAATAACCAACATAGTACGCTGTTTTTGTACTAGTGGATATCAGTATCTAATCCTTGAAAGCCTTTTAATGACTTTCCATATCAGTATCTTTAAAAAAAGGCTCATCTATGGGACAATGAAGTGGGAAGGAACCTGCTCGTTCATGATTTATCTCGAAAAAGGTCGACCATCCTCTTGTTATTGGTTAACCCGTCTGCATTCACGATCTCAAATATTATCATGATCATGCATCTATTGTCTCAATTCTTCTTTTAAATTTCTCAAATATTTTATTGTTGAGCTGCCTCATCCAAATGCCGACATGACTCCTCTGCCTCCTTGTGCAAATGATTTTGCTTAGCCTTTGCCTCTTTTTGAAGATGTTCTTGCTCAGCTACCACCTTCATTGATGTTTAGCCTCAGCCCGAACACAATCTTTCTCGGAATGTTTGCGTACCTCCTCGTTTTCACGCCTCAACTCCTCAATATTCTAAATGATTTGTTGCATGGTTGGATCATCCCCGCTATTGCTTCTTTTGTTCCTCATGGTAATAGGTTTATGAAGGAGTGAGATTGGAATTGTGTTTTACCAAGCCCTACAGTGAGTGCTAATTTGTTCTGGTAAAAGATGTAAGCTTTAAACTAAAAACAAAAAATATAGAAAACTCATTTGACTCAATGTAAATAACACTAAAAGCAAAATAGTTTACTAAAAAAGTTAACCTTTTATTTATAAGTAAATCAATTACAAAAGGGTTATCTTCCAAAAGATAGAATAATATCACACTTACAAGAAATAATAACAAAAAAAGTATATATTACAAAAATATCAACAACATACAACTCCTTCTTATACAAAAATATTTAATAAAATTTAAATTAATTAGCAATGGAGTTTGGCCCAAGACTCATATGGATCTCAGTCCAATTCTTGACCCATTCTTCTCTATTGACCTTCAACATGTCGTGGAAATATTTTGTAATTGGGCTCATAGAGGATCCATAGTGAAGTCCGTAAGACCGCTCATCAGTCCAAATAACGAGTTCCTTTGTATTTAATCCTTACACATGCTGTTAGGGAAGGATCTTTGCTAGGTTCAATTCAAGACAACTACATTGAGGGCGTTCATGTTATCACTGAGGAGCATTGGTGTCTTGAAGATATTATGGTTTTGATGATGCTACAAGATCAAGAACTTGAAGACAACTACATTTATTTTAAAAGCATTTTTGTAGAATAAATTGTAATAGGAATAACTTTATTGATGTAAACACTTAAAAGTTTTCCTGTCTTTAGAAAGTTTTTCCAGATAATCGATTATTTGGTACAATAATCGATTATCATGAGCTCATTTGAAAAAGAGTTGCTCGTGCAAATAATCGATTATTGCTCAGAATAATCGATTATTCCAGTATGAGTCAGTATTGTCTAAGTCTAGCAAATAATCGATTATTCCTCAGGTTAATCAATTATCTCTTTTTGAAAAACCCCATAACGGACACAAATAATAGATTATCACTTTTGATAATGGATTATCACTGGTAGTTGGGAATTATCTTTTCAGTTTCTGATCTCTGGCCTATAAATACTCTTTGTCAAATTTTTTTGAGGTTTAACTAAGTCATTTGAGAATACAAAATTTTTCTGAGGAAGTTCTCAAGTGTTAGTGTGCTTATATCAAGTCTTGTGAATAAGAGAAGCTTGCGCTCAGTGGGTATAAGGTCGAAGCGGTTCTCTTCAAGTTGATTGAGCATGTTCTTTCGTTCGTTTCTCGAAGGAAGGTGTTTTATGTTCTTACTCTTTGTTCCATCCTATTGTAATTTGTGAACAATATTTTAGTGAAAAGTTAATCATTGTTTATAGTGATTAGCGACTAGACGTAGAATCTTTTGATTCGAACCAAGATAAAAGTTTTATGTTGATTTTCTTTAACTCTATCTCATTAGCATTTAAACCGTTTGATAAAAGTCTTAAAAGAAAATCAAGACTTTTAAAAGAACCATTTGACCGTTCCTATCTTGGTTATTAACCGTAACATGCTTTCCGAAAAACCCCCTTTTCGTTGCGCGATACTGGTTGTCTAACCAACAATTAGTGTGATAGTTTGCTTTGATAGTTCTTCATATTTTTCAAAAATGGCCTGTCATAATCAAGTTTATGCTGAGGGTGGTTCCATCAACACACCACCACTTTTTACTAGTGATAACTATGCATTCTGGAAAGTCATGATGGAAATTTTCATGGGATCTATTGACAAAGGCATCTGAGAAGCGGTTCAAAATGGTCCATATATTCCTAAAAGTACTATTGATGGTGTAAAAGTAGAAAAACCATATTTTAATTGGACTGCTGAAGATAATTGGAGAGCCCAATTTGATATTAAGGCTCATAACATTATATCTTCTGTTGTGGTGCTTGATGAATTCTATAGAATCTCTGTGTGTAAAACAGCGCAGGAGATATGGGAAGTTCTTAGAGTCACAAATGAAGTAGGAAGTGCACAAGGAAAAACACACTTATCCAGGAATATGAAATGTTCAGAATGCAACCTGGAGAATGAATAGTTGATGTTCATAAGCGCTTCACTCACATCTTGAACCATCTAACAGGGTTGAGTAAGACTTTCGATATTGATGAGCTAAATGTAAAATTTTTGAAATCATTGGACAGGTCTTGCAACTGAAGGTGATAGCCATCTCAGAATCACAAATCCTCTCCCAAAAGTCGATGACAATCCTCTTTGGAAAGCTCTGTGAACATGAGCTTGAGCTGAATAGGCTGACTGCAGAAGAAGATCAAGGAAGGAAGAAGACATTGACCTTCAAATTTGAAATCTCCAAATGAAAAAGCTCAAAGAAGGATAATGATGATTGTGATTATGAGGAAAATATGGACCACATGATAAAGAAGTTTGCCAAATTCATGAGAGAAAAAGGAAAGGATAAGTTCAGAAATGAAAAGAAGGATAATCAAGGATCTCCATCAAGCATCAAGTGCTATAGATGTGGAGAAAGAGGACATGTCAAGTTCGATTGTCCCAAGAATAAAAGAAATGAAGAAAAGAAATACCCAAAAAAGAAAAAGGCTTACATAGCATGGGAAGAAAATGACTCCAGTTCTTCAAGCTCAAGTGATTCAGATGAGGAAGCAAATCATTGCTCAATGGCTGACTTTGATGATGCTGGAAGTCAAGTAAGTGATTCTAGCTTTGAATCTAGTGAGTTAGATATACAAAAAGCTTTATTTTAGTTAATGAATGAATCTGGAAAATTGGATGTTGCACATAAGTTAAAAAAGGAATTTCATGAATTAAAGATGAAATATGAAAAAGCTTTATATGAAGAAGTCATACTAAGAAATAAGATTAGTAATCTTGAAATAAAAGAGTTTGAATCTAATGTAGCTGTAAATTCTATTGAATGCTTGTCTTGTAAGAGTCATATGTTTGACATTGATATACTTGAAAACTTACTTGCTAAAGCAACCAAATCTACCTCACATGCTCAAAATGACTTTAAAAAGAGCAACTTTAAAAACAAGAACATGCATCAACATAAGAGACCTCAAGTTAAAAGAACCCGTAGAGTTTGGATTGAGAAAGACACTTTTGTGAAAAATAAATTGCATAGTGTTTGTTGCTTTTATTGCATGAAGCATAGTCAAACATCTAACAAATGCAACATTAAACATTTTGGAGTACTAAATGGAAAGTATGCATGGGTTAAAATTATAAAATGATGCTTGTTTATCTATACTAACCCCAAGGACCCATAATAAGATTGGGGACCCAAAATTCTTGCTCAACTTACTCACGTACCTCCTCCACACTCTCCCTTCTCTCTCCTATAACAGAATTCTCCCTTCCCTGGATTCTAGACATGTCATTTCCCGTCCTAACTAACTTATCTTTCTTTTCCTAATCCCATTTTCTTTCTTCTAACATAAACCTTCCATATTATGGGCCTAATTGTTCCTTCTATAATTGTTCCTTGTTGATTCATAGGCTCATGTGCACTTCCCACCATATGATTCTTATTAGGAGTCCTATCATTACTCCCTCCTGTAATAACAGCCTTGTCCTTAAGGCTGAAAGAAGGAAATTAACTCCGCAATAGTACCTCATCTTCCCAAGTTGTCTCCTCCTTTGTTCTCCCTTCCATTTTACCAACCATTGTTTGATGATTTTACCACCCTCTGGAATCTCCCTGGTTGTTAACATTGCCTCAGGATCTTCCTGATCTTCCTCCCCAAGACTCAACTCTGTTGGTAAAGTTGGTTCTACTGCATGATTTCCAATAGCCTTTTTCAGTTGGGAAATGTGAAAAACTGGGTGTACTTTTGCTGATTCCGGTAACTGCACCTTATAAGACACTTCTCCAATTTTTTCCACTACTAAGAAAGGCCCATAATACCGAGGTGCCAACTTTTGATTAATACGTCGAGCTATGGTGAGCTGTCTATGTGGGCGCAATTTAATAAACACCCACAATCCGACCTCCAACTACACGAATCTCCGTTTTTTGTTTGCAAATTTCTTCATTTGCTGTTGAGCTCGCAGCAAGTGATATTTCAATTGTCGAATAGCTTCATCTCTATCCACCAAGTCAACGGCTACAGCTTCCACACGCGTTTCTCCCTGTGTAAAGTGCACTAATGCAGGTGGTGTTCTCCCATAAACAATTTCAAAAGGGGTCTTTCCTGTAGATCCATGAAAAGTAGTATTATACCATAATTCTGCCCAAGGTACCCAATATGACCAATTCTTGGGTTGTTCCGACACAAAACATCGTAAGTAAGCTTCTAAACAGCGATTTACCACTTCCGTTTGACCATCGGTCTCCAGATGATAAGAAGAACTCACTTTTAAAGTTGTTCCCTGTAACCGAAATAATTCTTGCCAAAAAAAGCTCATAAACAAAGGGTTTGTATCACTAACAATCGACTGCGGAATGCCATGAAGTCTTATAATTTCCTTAGCCAACAATTCAGCAATCTTCCTGGCCGTGTAAGGATGTTTCAGCAAAATAAAGTGGCCATATTTAGACAATCGATCCACCACTACAAATATAGCTTGAAACCCCTTCGAGTTTGGTAAACCCGTAATGAAGTCTAGGGAAATATCTTCCCAAATCCTATTCGGAATAGGCAAAGGCTGAAGTAATCCTGTTGGAGACGTTGCTTCATATTTTTGTCGTTGGCACACATCACACGCTTTAACAAATTCTTGAACCAGCTTCTTCATACCAGTCCAGTACAAATTTCCTGTAATGCGTTTGTAGGTTCTTAAAAAGCCCAAGTGACCCCCTGTTGGTGAAGAATGAAACTCATTTAAAATGATGAGAATTAAATTTGACTTAGCTGGCAATACTAAGCGTCCTTTGTAAAATAATACTCCTTGTTGCAAATTGAAATCTACAACAGATGAGTCTTCCTGTTGTAACTTCTGCACCACTTGCTACAAGAAGGGATCTACTTCCACTTCCTTTTAGATGTGTTGTTCCTGCAACGATAAGGGAAAAGACTGAATCTCCCTTAATTCACCCACTTCGAATATTCTTGACAATGAGTCAACAACTTTATTATCTGGGCCAGGTTTGTAAATCACCTCAAACTGATATCCTAACAACTTTGCCAGCCAATTTTGTTGAGCTTTTGTGGTGATTCTTTGATGTAAAAGGTGTCTCAAACTCTTCTGGTCTGAATACACCTTAAAACTCCTTCCAATCAGGTATGGTCTCCAATGTTGGACCGTCAACACTAATGCCATTAGTTCTTTCTCATAGGCTGACTTGTTTAAATTAGTCGGTGACAAAGCTCTACTGAAATAAGTTATCGGTTGTCAGTCTTGCATCAATACTGCTCTTATCCCTGCTCCTGAAGCGTCACACTCAATTTCAAACGGCTTAGAAAAGTTAGGTAAAGCCAATAGGGGAGCTTGAGTCATCACCTTTTTTAATTCCTCAAAAGCTAATAATGTTGCGGGGCCCCAATGGAATTCATCCTTCTTCGTCAATTCAGTAAGGGGCCTAACAATCTTTCCATAACCCGCAATAAACTTCCGGTAATACCTCGTTAGTCCTAGAAAACCCCTCACGCCCTTGACATTGTGTGGAATGGGCCAATTTACCTCACTTTTTATTTTTTTTCTAGATCCACTACCACTCCCTGTTCAGAAATTAGATGACCCAAGTATTCTACTTGTCTACTCCTCAAAGCACACTTTTTTTTATTAACCATGAAAGATTGTTCACATAACAACTCAAATACTATAATTAAGTGCTTCAAATGCTCTTCCCATCCTCTACTGTAAACTAGTATGTCATCAAAGAATACTAGTACAAACTTCCGCAAGTAAGGCTTAAAAATCTTATTCATAGTAGACTGAAAAGTTGCAGTGGTATTTGTCAAACCAAATGGCATCACTAAAAATTCATAGTGACCTTCATGTGTCCTGAAATCCGTTTTATGAACATCTTCCTCCGCCATGCGTATTTGATAATATCCGGATTTCAAGTCTAGTTTAGAAAAATAAGTAGCGCCATGTAACTCATCCAATAACTCCTCTACCACCGAAATTGGGTACTTATCGGGAATTGTAACTTTATTCAGCTCTCTATAATCTACACACATGCTCCATGAACCGTCTTTCTTCTTAACAAGAACTACCGGGCTGGAAAAAGCACTAGAGTTGGGTCTAATTATTCCTTGTTTCAACATCTCTCCAACCTGTTTTTCAATCTCCTCTTTATGATGATATGGGTATCGATATGGTCGTACACTCACTGCTTTCGCTTTTGAATGCAATGTAATGAAGTGCACCACATCTCTGCAAGGTGGCAACCCCTATGGCTCTTGGAATATAGCCGAAAATGCTAATAAAATCTATTAAATATCTCCAACTTGTTTCTTAGATAAACTTTGGTGGACTTTTCTTCCAAATTATTTTCCTTCACCAAACTCTGTAAAGATGTTATTGACAATATCTGTTGCCCATGTTTTCTCAGTTTTTGACCTTGTAGTTCTATATATTTTTCCTGCCAAAATAAACTCAGAGTCATCTCCTCCCAATCAAAAGTAACCTTCGCAAACCTTCGCAACTAAGAAACTCCCAAAATCATGTCCATGTCTCCCAACTCCAACACATATGGCTCCACCATAGTAGAGAATTCTCCTAGTTGAATGTCCAATTTCTCACATTTTCCCACAGTAGACACTCGGTGCCCATCTCCTAAACGCACCCTAATCTACTTTCTATTGTCCACTTCCAGCTCCAGAGCAGCCACTACATGAGGAGAGATGAAATTGTGACTGGCCCCACTATCAATCAGCAATCCCAGGGTTACTCCATTGAGACGACCCTCTATACGCAAAGTTGAAGGGATATTTCGACCACCCCACGGTACTTCAACTTCTGCGAATAACCCCATCTTACCACACTCCAAGGTATGATCATCTTCCTCTTCTCGCATCTCACTCGTGATAACCTCCCCCGCTTCATTTACTGTTTTGTCGTCCGCTAAATCCACCATTTGCAGTTATCGCTCCGTGCATCGATGCAAGGGGTGATATTTTTCACCGCATCTAAAACAAAGCCCCTGAGCTTTCCTGTTCATCAGTTCAGAGTAAGGCAAATGTTTCGTGCCACAATTTCGGTCGGCGGTCGAAAAACGATCACTAGAAACGTGACTGCCTTGTGTCGCCGAGCGCGACTTGTGAGGGCTCGAACCCACTGCTGATAAAGGTTTAGTTTGTATGCTTTGGGTTGGGCTTAACCCAACTCCTAATTTCCCCAAATTTGGGCCTTGACTCGACCCGAATCCAAACTTCTCTCCCTGACCCGTACCCCAATCTCGATTGCTTTTCCAACCTCGTACTCCTCCTCCACGCTGAAATCCCTCTCCTTGTAATTCTGCTTCCACATCTCGAGCCAGACGCATGGAGACGATTCACAGGGTTGAAGGTGCGAACCCTCCGTCAAATCTCTGATCGCAATCCTCCAATAAAATAGCCTAGATATTGCTCCTCTGGTAAACGAGATACTTGAGAGGATATATACTCAAACTCCGCCAGGTACTCATCTACGCTACCCATCTACGACAAATCTTTGAACTCCTCGAAAGGATTATCGCTAGTACGACCACCATAACGACCGATCAACTCCCTTTTTAACTTGGTCCACGACAACCCCACTTCTGCTTCTTGTAGAAGATTGAACCAATGAATGGTTGCACCTTCCATACTTAATTTGGCTAATCGGACCTTCACCTCCTCTGTTAATCCTTGCACTTCAAAATATGTTTGTGCCCTCGTAATCCATCCTACTGAGTTAGTACCATCAAATGATGGCAATTCCACCCTCTTCTGCCATCCTATACTCTGCCCCTGAATCCCTATCTGAAAATCGAGATTCTCGATGATCTCCCACTTGCTCGTTACGCAACTTAGTCAACTCTTCCAACATTAATTGGCGAAATTCCCCCAACGTCTCTCGTACTGACACTTCCATCGCTAACAATCTCTCCTCCAATGATTCAACTCGGTCGGACATTTTGGGTGGCATGGACAACAATGCTAGCTCTTCTTAGGATCCGACAGGTCGGACCAATGATAGAAACCAAACAATTATTGAATATCATAGTTGTATTATTCAGAATATTATGCAGTAAAAAGATGATTGAGCTGAAAGCTCTACATCCACAAGGAAAACCCAGAGTACTAGACTCCTCTAGAGGATTATTCTCCTCCTAACCAACTCACAACCTCCTACTCTCGTACCTCCTTCATACTCTCCCTTCTCTCTCCTATAACAGAATTATCCCTCTCCTTGATTCTAGACACGTCATTCCCCATCCTAACTAACTTCTCTTTCTTTTCCTAACCCCATTTTCTTTCTTCTGACATAAACCTTCCATACTATGGGCCTAATTGTTCCTTCTATAATTGTTCCTTGTTGAGTCATAGACCCATGTGCACTTCCCACCATATGATCCTTATTAGGAGTCCTATCATACTCTTTATACCTCACCAGAACATCAAAGAAGGATGTCACAACAAGTTAATGTTTATGTTGATAGTACTGTTGGTACCTGACCGGAACATTGAATAAGGATGTCACAAGAAGATAATGCTAATGTTGATAGTGCTCTTGGTACCTCACTAGAACATCGAAGAAGGATGTCATAAGAAGCCAATGGTGATGTTTATAATACTCTTGGTACCTCACTAGAACATCGAAAAAGAATGTCACAAGAAGCTAACACTGATATTGATAGTATTCTTGGTACCTCACCAGAACATCGAAGAAGGATGTCACAAGAAGCTAATATTGATAGTAATCTTGATCCAATATTTATTGTGTTTATTTAATTTGATTTTTTTAAAAATTCAATTTTCATTATATTTAAAGTGATTTAATGTGATTTTTTAAAAAAAAATTAACGTTAATATCATTCAAAAGGTATGTCCTGTCATTTTGTTGTTTTTAGGATTTGATTGCATTTACCGCTTTCTACATGAGTTTTGAGTTAGTTTATATGGTTAATGTAATTTGATTCTCTTTAAAATTCTTAGAGTAAGTTTAAAACAATTTTGTTCTTTAAAATATACTTTGATCACGTGAAAATTACCGGTCATATTTGCGAGCCAATTATATAGAAAAAAAAAAGGAAAAAAAGATAAGAATTCATGATTAACTTAGCAACTCAATTTTTTTGTGAGCAAATTTGTAGTAGAGTTTAAAATTTTTGAAAAGGATAAAAAGAAAAGAAACATGAAGGAGAAAAAGACACATACTTTCATTGTCATGCAAATGAAATATTTACCTCATTAAATCTTGCCATTCAAGTTAAGTTAACATTTGCCTATTGACTTTGGTACCTGGAGACAACTTTAGGGAGATGTCATTTTAGACAACTTAACTTTATGTATCTCTGTCACTCAAAATAATTTGGATTAACCATATATATAGTGATGGATGTAACAGGCAGAAGGTGAAAGAGTGAAACTGAAGAGTAATCCATGCTTACAATGTTATATACATCCTTACATGCAAATAAATGTATCTAATAAATGCATCAGTCTTCTCAACGCATCAGTCTTATGAAATGTATCTAATAAATGCATCAAGGTTCCCATGTGAGGACCCAACTGTGCTAATAGCTCTGTGACACACGGCCTTCATTTCCCTTGCCCTGTCTCTGATCTGCTTTCCCTCTTGACTTTCAAGATCCATAAACCTCTTAACCAGCTTTTCTATCTTTTCTTTTGCCAAAACCTCTTCAGTGTCCAACTTCTCTGCTTCCACCTTACACCCATTCCTCCACTCATCTACAATTTGGCTGCTATTTGGAACTTGATCCAAGAAAAGAGGGAATGTGAGCATTGGTACCCCAGCAAAGAGAGCTTCAAGAGTGGAATTCCATCCACAATGGCTCCAAAATCCACCTACAGAAGAATGAGACAACACCTTCAATTGGTCACACCATGGCACCACCATACCCTTACCTCCACACTTGTCTTTCAACCAAGAAGCATCTGCTCTAGCCACCCAAAGATAACAAACGTTGCTACTGTTTAGTGCTTCAACAATTTGATTCATTTGGGCACCAGACACTGAAAGGAAACTGCCCAAAGAAATGTACAATACTGATTCAGGTGGCTGAGAATCCAGCCACTGTATATAGTCATGGTTATGATCATTGTTCACGGAAGAAGGGTTTTCTCCTAATTCTAAATACGGTATGGCAGGGCCAATGGGATAGACTGGAAATGGATATATAGCTTTTAAGGATTCAATTGTTTCAGCTTCTAACTCGTGGACTGTGGTGAGTAAAAGATAATTTGCTTCGGGAACCTTCGAAATACATTCCAATGCAAGCCGCAGGACTCGTTGATCATTTTCATGAAGCACAGTTCGAAGATCTGCAAAATGAGCCGAAGAAATTCCAGGAATGTTCTCTACTTGTCCATCTGCATCATTTATAAAAGCCCACAGATAAGACATGCACCTAAATACAATTGTATTACCCTTTTGAAGACAATAAGCAATGAAAAAGGTTTCATTCTTTAACAATTATGCCAACTCACTACACCAGTCATCATAGTTAGAAATTGAAGAGATATATAAGCAAACATACGGCTAAATTCTCACTAGATCTCAAATTTAACATTAGTTAAGGAATCCAAATGCATCTTCTCCAACGAATACTCAACCAAATATTCATGATATATACCACTGGCAAAGTAAATAAACAAAATCAGAAGGAAAGAAGTGATATACCCAGCTTATCTTTATCAACGTTCAAATGCCGTTGTTGTGCAAATATATCCAGGTGATGAAGCATGGAGTAAAACGCCGCCGACATGGTCCAAAACGCAGCCACGGGAATATTCCTTCGATTTGCGAGGGCAATGGGCCAGCGCAGCTCAACGCAGCCGATAATCACGGTCGGCGGCGGCTCGAGCTGATCGAGGAGCCGATCAAAGGGTTCTTCCATGTTCGTCATGACGGCTTCGTAGAAAGCGGGAAAATTGGCGGCTTTGTGGCGCTCGTTAGGGATGACGTTGGGGATGGCCGCGAGGCGAATGGATTCCGGCTTGGGATCGGCGCCGATGAAACCGAGCCACTCCTCGGTGACCACGAAGGTTATGAGAATCTCGTTGGGTCTTCTTGATGCTAGGATCTTGCACAGGTTCATCATGGGGTTGATGTGGCCTCTCCCCGGAAACGGCATCGCCACCACGTGGCATACGCCGCCGCTTCTGCCGCCGCTGCCGGAGTTATGCATAGCCCGAGAAGTGAGTCAATGAGAATCAGTGTTGGGTCTTTTGTCTTCTGGAGTGATCTATGTGTTCGCATTTTTCTAGACTGGTGCAGTATGCAGTATTAAACAAAAACATAGCTGCTTTAAATAATAATTTAGACATTGTACAGATAGATTCTTCAAGAAAATAATTTTAATAAATTTTTATTTATTGTTTAACTAAAACACATGTTAATATGAGATCAAATCTCAAAATGCTAACAAATTATGTTAAAAAATACATAAGACATTCGACTTGAGTACCTGATATATTCAATCCATAATGAACATTGGAGATTAGAATCTTATAAATGAAAAAATATATTGGAAAGAAAGATAATTAAAAATATCCATAAAATCTTTGGATTAGATCCAATCAATAATAAAATCGAAATTACTTTATATTAATTATATCATGTTGTATATTATGCTTTAATTGAATACTGATGTTAGTTAACGATGCTGAGATCGTGTTTTACTTTTATTTTGTTTCATGACAATAGACTGTACACCAACCTAAGGAACCACACAAGAAAATTATTTGAAGATTTGTGCTTCCCCCGAAAATTTTGAAAATTATTAATAGTTTCATTGTTAAATGAAAAGCGGTCTTTAATTTAATTTTATCTAGTGAAAAAGTAGTTATGTCTAAATTAAGTCAATAGCAAAGTGAATAATCAATATCTAATTATATTTCAATTATAGATCAATAATTAGAGATTGAAAAATGATATATGTTCTTTAAGGATTAAAGATATGTATTATTTTTTTTTATCATAGAGTTTGTATTTTTATATTGATTATCTTTTTTTTCACTCATTCTGTCTTATCGGTTATCTATTAAAGATATTTTGACGCTTAAGTCAATGTTCAGTTAAGACAAAACTCAATAAATGCGATAGATTCAAAAATATTAAATATTTTACCTACACATCATATTTATAGGTTCTTGGATTGGATTTTGCCTTAATGCCGACTTAATGAAGATTCAATGACCTTTTACTCTTCTTTGACACAATAATCCCCTAATTAATAATTGGACTTGTTTTTCTTCGCAATTGATCGATCACGGGACCTTAAATCGGGTAGTATGAAGCAAGCAAGACTGATTGGTGTAATTCTCCTTTCATATTTCACGTGACATGTACGCTAGGCCCTTAAGTCGAAGTATTCGTTTTTTACGACGTGGACTTTACTTCAAGGTGGTTATCTTAGCCTGCACGAGTTTTATCTTCTAGTTACAAAACTCAATTAAGAAATGATTTTTCTTTGAACTACCATGTCCCTTGCAAGCGTTGCAACGCTTTGTTTCCTTTGACGAACTGTTGCCTCTTTTTTCGAAAAGTCATGTCACTTTGAAAGCCACATCTGTAAAAGGGATGTGAAACGTCGCTAATCTTGGATCGTTAGATCAAAGTAGATCCCATGGCTGGGGTTTGTGACTATTGACCTGGTCCTCTCTATAAATAGTGATGGGTGTCCCCTCATTTTGCATCACATATTCTCTTCAGATCTTTTTTGCTGCACGATTCTTAATAAGTAATAATAACGAGTGTGATTGATTCTTCATTATTTGAAGGTCTTTCGGGTAGGGAACTCAAGGGGTATGCAAGATTGTTGGGCACTGCTTTTTCTGAGTCAAGAATTATTGAAAAAATTCTTGTATCAGTACCTGAAAGATATGAAGCTTCTATAGCTACCTTGGAGAACAAAAAAGGATCTAACTAAGATCACTTTGGTAGAGGTGTTGCATGCCTTACAAGCCCAAGAGCAAAGAAGACTTATGAGGCAAGAAGGATCTGTGGAGGGTGCTTTTAAAGTAAAATTCTAGAGCAATAGCAATAAAAACAAGAAGAAGCATAACAATGATACCAGACCTGGAAGATTACACAAAATCAACAAGAGTAATAATACTCAGGTTTTTCCACCTTGTCCTCATTGTAAGAAAACCAGTCATCCACAAAAAAGGTGCTGGTGGAGACCGAATGCAACATGTCATAAGTGTGGGCAGCTAGGGCACATGGAAAAGATTTGCAAGTCTCATCAACAACAAGGAGAAGTTAAGGTTGTTGAGGATCAACCACAAGAGGAACAATTGTTTGTTGTTACATGCTTCACTACCAATAGCTCCACAGAAAGTTGGCTAATAGACAGTGGTTGCACAAACCACGTGAGTTATGATCGAGAACTCTTTAAAGAACTTGACAAAACTGCACTTTCTAAGGTAATGGAGCATATATTGCAGTAAAAGGCAAAGGATTAGTGTCAATTGAAGGTCAAACAAGTTTGAAACTGATTTCAAATGTTTTATATGTTCTAGAAATTAACCAAAACCTGTTAAGTATTCCTCAATTGCTTGAAAAGGGTTATAAGGTGTTGTTTGAAGACAAAACTGCATGATTAAAGATTCAGTAGGAAAGGAAGTATTTAAAGTTAGAATGAAAGGAAAAAGCTTTGCTTTGGACTTCATGAGTGAAGAACAAGCTGCAAGGCACAAAGAGGTCAGCAGTAAATACTCTTGCATAAAAGATTGGGACATTTTCACCATAGTGCTCTAATATTCATGAAGAAGAATAACATGGTCAGAGGCTTACCTGATATAGAAGAAGCATTTCCTACATGTATTGCTTGTCAATATGGAAAGCAAACAAGACTCCCATTTCCACAAAACAAGACTTGGAGGGCTATACAAAATCTACAATTAATACATACAGATGTTGAAGGTCCTATAAGCACACCATCACTGAATGACAGTAGGTATTATATTATTTTCATTGATGACATGACAAGAATGTGTTGGATATATTTTATGAAGTTTAAATATGAAGTTGCTGACATTTTTTGGAAGTTTAAAACTTTGGTGGAAAATCAAAGCAAGTGCAAAATGCAGACGATCAGATTTGACAATGGAATTGAATATACTTCCAAAAAATTTAACAATTTTTGTGAAGATACAGGTGTAGAACAACATCTTACAACCCCTTATTAAATGGCACTGTAGAAAGGAAAAATCGGAAAATTACGGAGATGGTTAAGTGCTTACTTCATGACAAAGAGTTGCCTAAAAAATTTTGGGCGGAGGCTATAAATACAACAGTATTTTTAGTCAATAGACTGTCAACAAAAGCTTTACAACAAAGAACGCCTTTTGAAGCATGGTACGATTATAAACTTGAGCTCTTTAATTTAAAGATATTTAGTTGCTTGTGTTTCTCTTATATTCCTCATATTAAGAGAGACAAATTAGACAAGAAAGCAGAACTTGGAATTTTTGTAGGCTATAGCTTGATTTCAAAGGCCTACAGGATCTATCTCCAACATAACAAAAAAGTCATTGTTAGCAGGGATGTGAAATTCTTGGAGTTTGATTGTTGGAGCTGGAAAGACAGCAAAGACCTTGAACAATTTGATTGTTTGAGCTAGAAAGGCAACAATGAGCTTGGATTGCAGGAGGAGAATGAAGATGTGGATGACGAACCTGTCAGAGGAACAAGATTGCTTTCTAACATCTATCAAAGGTGTAATGTTGCGGTCATGGAACCTAGTGGATATGAAGAGGCTGCGACTGACAAGAGGTGGATAAATGCTATGGAAGAGGAGCTCAAAATGATTGAAAAAAATCATACGTGGGAGTTGATGGACAGACCTGGTCATGAAAAGGCCATTGGAGTAAAGTGGGTTTATAGAACCAAGTTTAATCCTAATGGTTCTATGAACAAGTACAAGGCAAGACTAGTTGTCAAGGGCTATGCTCAGATGTTCCTCAGGATAATTGATTATCACTTTCTGAAAACCCTGTAACAAACTTAAATAATCGATTATCACTAAAAATAATCGATTATCAGTGGTAGTTGTAATCTATCTTTTCTAACTCAGACCAGTTGCCTATATATAGTTGTTCCAAAACCCTTAGTGGGTTAACTTTGAGCTTTTGAGAATACAGTTTGTTTGAAGAAGTTCTAAAAAGCTAGTTCAAGTGTTTTGCCTGGTCTCGTGAATAGGAGAAGCTCGCGCTTTGTAGGTCAAAGATCGGAGCGGTTCTCTTCGAGTTGGCAAGGTTGTCATCTTTCGGTTCGTGTGTTGAAGAAAGATTTTTATTCGCATTGCTCCGGTTCGTTGGTCGAAGGACAGTGTAGATTCCTGCTTCCGATTCGTTGGTCGAAGGAAGTTCCCTTTCGGTTCGTTCTTCGAAGGAAGGTTTTATCTTTCTATTTTATTCACTCCATTGTAAATCTGCGAAACTAATTTTTAGTGAAAAACGTTAATCACTTTTTATAGTGATTAACAACTAGACGTAGATTCTTTTGAATCGAACCAGGATAAAAAAAATTGTGTCGAATTTTTCTACTCCGTACGCTCTTTACATTTTATGCACATCAACTGTTTGACAAATTTTCTCTAAGAAAATTGATTTTCTAAAACGGACCATCTTAATACGAATTTGACCGAACACGCTTTCCGCTATCTATATTTCATTTCGTTGCGCAACTCTATAACGGTATTGATTGTTCCAACAATTGGTATCAGAGCTTGCTTTGATATTCTTTCAAACTTTTGCGAAAATGGTCGGTCATCAAACTCAAGTGTACGCCGAAGGTGCTTCCATCAATAGACCACCACTTTTTAGTGGTGATAACTATGCATTCTGGAAAGTCATAATGGAAATTTTTATGGGGTCTGTTGACAGAGGCATCTGGAAAGTTGTACTAAATGGTCCTTATATTTCTAAACGTACTGTTGATGGTGTAGAAGTAGAAAAATCATATTTTGACTGGACTCTTGAGGAAAACAAAAGAGCCCAATTTGATATTAAGGCTCAGAATATAATTTTATCTGCACTAACCCTTGATGAATTCTTCAAAGTTTCTGTCTATAAAAGTGCAAAGGAAATGTGGAAATTTTTAAGACTCACTTATAATGAAGTCCTAGATTTGGATAAGTTGACACTGTCTGATTCAAGCTCTACATCAAACTCCTCAAGCTCCAGCGATTCTAATGAGCAAGAAAATCTATGCTTGATGGCCAAAGATAAATCATCTAAAAGAGAAATCTTGGAGGAAAAGAAGGACTATCAAGGCTCCTCTTCAAGCTTCAAATGTTATGGATGTGGTGAAAGAGGACATGTGAAAGCTAATTGTTCAAACAACAAAAGAAGTAAAGAAAGAAAAGAAAAGAAAATTCACAAAGAGAAGAAGGCCTACACAACTTGGAATGATAATGACTCATGTAGCTCAAGTGTTTCAGATGAAGAAGCAAACCTATGTTTGACAGTTATTATTGATGACACTGCAAGCCAAGTAAGTTCCTCTAGCTTTGAAACTAGTGAGTTTGATTTGCAAAAAGCTTTTCTTGAATTGCTAAATGAATCTGAAAAATTGGATGATGCTCATAAAAATTTGAAAAATGAGTTTAAGGAATTAAAGTTGAAATATGAAAATGCATTAGATGAAGAAGTCATATTAAGAAATAAAGTTAATAATCTTGAAACTAAGTTGATTGAATCCAATGCAAATGAAAAACCTATTAAGTGTTTATCTTGTAAAAGTCACATGTTTAACATTAACATACTTGAAAATTTACTTTCTAAAGCAACCAAGTCTGTCTCACATGTTCAAAATGGTTTTAGAAAGAGCAATGTTAGAAATAAAAACATACTTCATCATAAAAAGTCTAAAGTTAAGAGAACTCGTAGAGTTTGGGTTGAAAAAGGAACAACTGTAAAAGTCAAATTGCATGGTGTTTGTTGCTTCTATTGTATGAAAAAGGGACATACTTCAAACAAATGTAGAATCAAACATTTTGATGTTCCTAATGGAAAATGTGCTTGGATTCCTATTATAAAGTAATTTATCTCTAACCCCAAGGACCCTAGTGAGATTGTAGGCACCAAATCTCTCTTGGATGGTTTTGCAGGTTAAGTTCTCAAAAGGAGAGGAGAGCTCCATCGTATTATGCTTTCGGAATTAGTGATCTAAGACCGGGAAGTGAATCCATCAAATGGCATTCAAAGCCTTGGTTCGAACTCCATGAGATTGAGCTAAGTGCTGTTTGAACTGTGTTGTTGCACTTTGTTCTGCTTATCTTTTTGATTTTCCATTATTTGATTATTGTTATATTCATTTAAATGAGTTGGTTGATAGATTTTCATTGGCATTTTTAGATGATTAAGTTATTTGGTGATTGAATTGTCGTTTCTGTTTCAAAGATGTTTTCTTTGGAGATCTATTTATATGCATTTTTTAATGGTTTCATAAAAGAAGAGTTTTTATGTTAGTCAACCTCCTGGTTTTGAGGATTTTAAATATCCTGATCATGTTTATAAATTGAAAAAGGCCTTGTATGGTCTTAAATAGGCACCTAGGTCTTGGTATGAAAGACTTAGTACCTTTTTGAATGAGAATAACTTTTGTAGAGGAAAGGTTGATTCAACCTTATTTATTAAGAAAGTAGGGAAACACATCTTGATTGTTCAAGTGTACGTAGATGATATTGTTTTTGGGTCTACAGTGTGAAAGATTTGCACATATAATGAAAGGTAAGTTTGAGATGTCTATGATGGGTGAGCTGAATTTCTTTTTAGGACTGCAAATAAAGCAAATGGATGGGGGAACCTTTGTCTCCCAAACTAAATATTGTAGAGAAGTACTTAAGAAGTTTGGTATGGATACTTGTAAAGAAGCCAACACACCAATGGCAACCTCTTGCCATTTAGATAAGGATGAATCTGGTGAAGGAGTAAATGAAACCATGTTTAGAGGAATGATAGGATCTTTATTGTATCTAACTGCTAGTAGACCAAACATTATGCAAAGTGTATGTGTATGCGCTAGGTACCAAGCTAATCCTAAGGAATCTCATTTAATTGCTGTCAAAAGGATTTTGAAATACCTTAAAGGAACCACATCTTTTGGACTTTGGTATCCCTCTGATGCTTCACCTAGTTTAATAGGTTATTCTGATGCAAATTATGGTGGCTGTAAAATTGATAGAAAAAGTATTAGTGGAACTTGTCATTTTTTGGGTTGTTCTTTAGTATCTTGGCACTCAAAGAAACAAGCTTGTGTAGCCTTGTCTACCACTGAAGTTGAATACATTGTTGCTGGCAATTGTTGTGCCCAAATTTTATGGATGAAAAAACAATTGGAGGACTTTGATATCTTCCTTGATCACATTCCTCTTAAATGTGATAACACTATTGTTATAAACCTAACCAAGAACCCCATAATGCACTCAAGAACAAAACATATTGAGATTAGAAATCATTTCTTGAGAAATCATGTTCAAAAGGGAGATTGCCAAATAGAATACATTGATACTTTACATCAATTAGTTGATATCTTTACAAAAGCACTGCCTAAAGATAGATTCTACGAACTTAGAAGAGAGTTAGGAGTGTTAGATATGTCTTAGGCTCAAGACTTCTGAAATTTTCACAGTTCTCGTAAGCTTAGCGTTTTTAATCGATTATCACACGAGAATAATCGATTATTTTTGGCTTTGGCAAAAGCCTCTAATCGCAAATAATCGATTATCCCATAGAACAATCGATTATTCTCACTCAAACCCAAATCTGGACACTTATGAGTAGATAATTGATTATCTTCATCAGTAATCGATTATCATACAATTCTGGAAAGTGACTCTTTGAGCAGATAATCGATTAGCACTTACAATAATCGATTATCACGCGACCTGTTTCTAAAAATAGAGTCGTTGCAACGAATCCTAACGGCTATAAACGGCTCAAAACGGCTAGTTTCTTGATTTTTCTTATAAATAGTCCACTATAATCAATTAATGGTCACTCCTTGTCACCCAAAACTTTGTTTAATTCTAATCTGAACCAGTTTTCTTCATTTCTCTCAATTCATTCCAAGTTTCCCTCTGTCCACTTCTTTCAGGGCTGAATCAAGAAGAAACCGTAGGAGAACCACTAGTGTATCTTCTTCTTCCAGACCTCGTCCTGCAACCATTGATGAGTGGATTTCGGATCAAGAAAAACATGCGGATTATGTTCACTTCTGGCAAGAACGACAAATCATGGCGGTAAAGTTCATACGCCTTGATTTTTATCGATTTTATGGTTTTCAATTTCCAGATTTGTTTGGTGCTCAAGGACTTACTCATCTCGTGGAGCAAAAGGGGTGCATCTACCCACGTCTCATCCGTGTCTTCTACTTCAATCTGCGTTGTCGTAACGGAATCATCACAACAAAAGTGAAAGGAGTCCCAATCATTTTAGATGATGACGTCTGGACGAATGTCGCACAACTCACAATCTGGGATGATGCTGTCAAAGTCCATCTTGGCGTCCCAGACTTCAATCGTCTCCTCGCCTTTCAATCCTTTTTGCGCCATCCTGAACACCAAAACAACCGTCGACAGCTGCTAGTTGGCGGATTCAAAGTTGAAGAACGGATGATCCACTACTTAATTGTCTGGCTTCTATGTCCTCGTGCCACTAACCATGCTCAATATTCAGAGCAAGATCTTCTACTCTTGTATGGGATTTTAAATCACATCCACATTGATTGGACAACACACATCTCCGACACCATGTTGAAGGCCAAGAAATATAATTCTTATCATTTTCCATATGCCCTTCTCATCTCTCGAATTTTAGAATACAAAGGCGTAAGTGTTGAAAGTGAACTCACTCAAGCCATTCAAGCAATTGGAACTAAGATTGGTGAGACAACATTTCGCCAAATGGGATTTGTTGCTCGTGGCCGCGTGATCATTCACAAGGATGATGATCACCAAGATTATGACAATGACAATATGGACGCCCATATGGCTGACCCCGTCCAAGCTGTTGATCATGCTGATGTCGGTCCTTCTCAAATGCCTTCCTCTTCCTCACTAACTATGGAGGAGCATTTTGCAAACCTATCTGAACAAATGGAAGATATGCGTCTTGCTCAACAAGCTGACTTTGAACAGATATATGAGTGGCAACAAAATCATGAAGAATATGTGATCAACCAGTTCAATGACCTTGATACTCGTCTTCGAAACATTGAAAATCACTTTAATCTTCAACCTCCAAAAAGACCACCCAGTCTTGAGTTTTAGATTTAGGATTTTATGTTAGTATGCTTTGATGATTGTTTGTTTTGACTCTATGTTATATGTTCTTCTTTATGAAAAATGTAACCTTTCTTTTCATGAATAAAATGATCTCTTATTTTAGTGCATACATTGTTTAGTTGAGGGGGAGCTCATATTAAGGGGGAGCAATTTTTTTCATTCATCTTTTTTCTTATGATAAAAAAGGGGGAGAAGTAGTGCAGTTACTGCTAACTTTCTTGTTGTCTATCAGCTTGTATTTTTTGCAGAACTAACCAAAGTTGCTTTTAAACAAGTATTTTTTATCATCATCAAAAAGGGGGAGATTGTTACCAATGAGGAGGATTGTTAAATTTGAAGATAAATGATTTTGATGATACTGCAAGAAGATAGACTTGTAGAAGTTGTTAAAATTATTTTAAAAGCACTTTGTAGAATATAAATGTATTAGGAAAGTATTTGAATATGTAATACTTAGAAAATCTCGTATCTTTAGTTAAGTTACGCATTTAATCGATTATGTGAAGCTATAATCGATTATCATGAGCACTCTTGAAAAAAGCATTTCGCTCTAGAATAATCGATTATTCCTTCAAATAATCGATTATCATCTGATCCTGATGAGAACTGCATAAGTCTCTAGAATAATCGATTTTTCCTCAGGATAATCGATTATCACTTTCTGAAAACCCTGTAACGGACTTAAATAATCGATTATCACTAACAATAATCGATTATCAGTGGCATTTGTAATATGTCTTTTCTAACTCAGACCAGTTGCCTATATATAGTTGTTCCAAAACCCTTAGTTGGTTAACTCTGAGCGTTTTAGAATACAGTTTGTCTGACGAAGTTCTAAAAAGCTAGTTCAAGTTCTTTTCCTGGTCTCGTGAATAGGAGAAGCTCGCGCTTTGTTGGTCAAAGGTCGGAGCAGTTCTCTTCGAGTTGGCAAGGTTGTCATCTTCCGATTCGTGTGTCGAAGGAAGATTTTTATTCGCATTGTTCCGGTTCGTTGGTCGAAGGAGAGTGTAGATTCCTGCTTCCGGTTCGTTGGTCGAAGGAAGCTCCCTTCCGGTTCGGTGGTCGAAGGAAGCTCCCTTCCGGTTCATTCGTTGAAGGAAGATTTTATCTTTCTATTTTATTCACTCCATTGTAAATCTGTGAAACTAATTTTTAGTGAAAAACGTTAATCACTTTTTATAGTGATTAACAACTGGACGTAGATTCTTTTGAATCGAACCAGGATAAAAATTTTGTGTTGAATTTTCTACTCCCTACACTCTTTACATTTTATGCTCATCAACTGTTTGATAAATTTTCTTAAGAAAATTGATTTTCTAAAACGGACCATCTTAATACGAATTTGACCGAACACGCTTTCCGCTATCTATAGTTCATTCCGCTACGCGACTCTATAACGGTACCGATTGTTCCGACTATTGGTATCAGAGTTTGCTTTGATATTCTTTCAAACTTTTGCGAAAATGGTCGGTCATCAAACTCAAGTGTACGCTGAAGGTGCTTCCATCAATAGACCACCACTTTTTAGTGGTGATAATAATGCATTATGGAAAGTTAGAATGGAAATTTTTATGGGGTCTGTTGACAGAGGCATCTGGGAAGCAGTACTAAATGGTCCTTATATTTCTAAACGTACTGTTGATGGTGTAGAAGTAGAAAAATCTTAAAAGTTTCTGTTTATAAAAGTGCAAAGGAAATGTGGAAATTTTTAAGACTCACTTATAATGAAGTCATAGATGTGGATAAGTTCACACTGTTTGATTCAAACTCTACATCAAACTCCTCAAGCTCAAGTGATTCTAATGAGCAAGAAAATCTATGCTTGATGGCCAAAAGCTAAATCATCTAAAAGCGAAATCTTGGAGGAAAAGAAGGACTATCAAGGCTCCTTTTCAAGCTTCAAATGTTATGGATGTGGTGAAAGAGGCCATGTGAAAGCTAATTGTTCAAACAACAAAAGAAGTAAAGAAAGAAAAGAAAAGAAAATTCACAAAGAGAATAAGGCCTACACTGCTTGGAATGATAATGACTCATGTAGCTCAAGTGTTTCAGATGAAGAAGCAAACCTATGTTTGACAGTTATTACTGATGACACTACAAGCCAAGTAAGTTCCTCTAGCTTTGAAACTAGTGAGTTTGATTTGCAAAAAGCTTTTCCTGAATTGCTAAATGAATCTGAAAAATTGGATGCTGCTCATAAAAAATTTTATTCCGTTGCGCGAATCTATAACGGTACTGATTGTTCCAACAAAGATGACATTTTTTCTTGGTATGCAAGTGCAACAAAAGAAAAATGAAGTATTTGTGTGCCAAGAAAAGTATGCAAAGGAAGTACTTATGAAGTCCAACATGGAAGAGTGTAAGTCAGCTGCAACTCTAATGAACCAAAAAGAAAAGTTTTGCAGAAAGATGCAGCTGAAAAGGTTGATGAAAAGTTGTTTACATCCTTAATAGAAAATCAAGTGGCTGATATCCTAACCAAGGAACTTCCAAGATCTAGATTTGAGTTCTTGAGACAAAAGTTTGGAGTTTGCGGTTCCAAAGTCAAGGAGGAGTATTGATTGATGACTATTGGAAAATAACAAATTAAAGTAATATGTTATGCTATTTGTTAGGAAAATAAAAGTCAGGTTGACTAGTAGGATTTATTTGCTATTTTCTAGGCACTAGGAGCACTACTCTGTTAATGGTTATAGATGTCAATATTTTTGTGCATTTACGTTCAGTTATTTGTTTTATAAAAGCAATAACACTCCTCAATAAAAAATCAATGTAGTTTTATATTCCTCTGTTTCACTCTCTTCAACTTTTTTTCAATAAAATAACCTATAGAAAGTGATCAAGGTCTACCCGTGCTATATCATGGTTGAGGCCGAGCAATTAACATTGGAGTTAGTCCATGCTTTGAGGAAGTCACATTAAGATACGTTGAGGCCGAATGATCACTACTAGGCTAGAACGAGACCAGGTTGTCTTATCAGATATTGAACAGAAGCCATGAACTTAGACAAAGGTGGTCGTACAACTGACTTTTTTATCAAGGCCCAAAGATGAGGTTAAAGGTGGTCAAATACTGAGGCCAAGAGCTTGGGGAGGTGCCAAGGCGAGTTGTGGAAGTTGACCGGGAGGTACCAGCTTGAGGCTAAAGGTGGTCATGCCATTGAGTGTTAAACAAAATTGCAAACTCAAAGCCAGAAACAACTCCGCAGGAGTCCTGACAAAGGACATGCCGTTGAGGCCGAGGTAGCCCTAATGAGGATATTGACCGTGATCCCTCGAGATAAAAGTGGTCAGACACCTGAACAGGAGCCCAATGTTTAAGGCTGAACGGTGGCCATCCTTTTGGAGCTCGACATAAACTATGTGTGTGTTGTGTTGAACTAAGACTAACACGCTTTGCTGAATGAAGCTAAGATCCAAGCCCTACAACGAGTCGTACAAATAAAACTAGTCGAGGCTAGCAGGTGTCACACCACACTGATGTTGGTGGTGAGTAGACTAAGTAACCACGACTGGACGTTAGAGTTGACTACACAGTGACATTTAACTTAACTAAGCTGAGACGTTGCAGGATTGTTGATACCCGAACTAGAAACTTAAAACCAAATATTAATTGAAAGAAGAGCTTAAGGCTGAACATGGTCATTCAATTGACACTTTGAACATGAACCAGCAACGAGTGCTTTATCAGGTTGTCTCTTATATCAACTGGTGCTTTATCAGGTTGTCTCTGATATCAAACTTTCTACATGTTGACATTGACCCCAGATCAGGTGTGCCATCAGGGCCAAATGTTGATTAGGTTTAAGAGTTATCTGGGTGTGTTAGCAAAAACCCATGTGTGTATCCTTCTTAATTCTTGGGAGGACGTCCCAAAGGTCAACAAGAACCTTTTATGGCAAGATATTCATGTATGTATACATAAAAGAAATTTGATATACTTTATTCTCTTATAGGTTTATGTCATTAACATGTTCTTTATTTTAAACAACAAAATTATGAAATTCCAAACACTGCTCAGCTTAGAAAGAAAGTGGTGTCCCATGTAACGACCAGATGGAGGGATTTCAAGACAAGACTGACACGTGTATATGTCTTTGGAGACAAACAACATGAAAATCCATGGGAGCACTACAATTTCACACAAGAGGAATGAATGCAGTTTCGTGCATCTAGAGAGTCTGCCGACTGGTAGGTTTGTCTCTTAACATCTACAAAGTCTTTAGTTAATGCATTTTATTATGATTTTACACTTATGAATATACATGGTTTCACAGGGTAAAAGGTTAGCCGCCCAAGAAAGGAAAAGGTTGAATGATGCACCATACATGTTATCACGAGGTGGTTATGCAAAACTTGAAAGAAGATAAGGAAGACTCGAGCGGAGGCCTTAGGACTTGAGTCCCCCGACCTAGCACCTGCACCTGCTAGGTACGACCTATGGAAGGTTGCTCGTACTAAATCTGATGAGAGAATGACATATTTCTCAGCTGCCTTGATCACACAAAAAATTGTAAGTTTAAACCAAAGCACTGTTTGATTGTGTATTTATCATCGCATTTCCCTTCTTACAAAGTTTGTTTTATATGCAGAATGAATTGGTTGAGCAACAAACTAAGGGAACATTTGTTGGCCAAGGTAGGGACGACATTCTAACAACAACCATTGAAAAGCCCGAGCATGCAGGACGTGTACATGGAGTTCCTAGGGCGATTGGTCTTTGTTACTACTTTGGCCATGCACAAGAAAACACTCAATCCATGAGTCAGGAGGCATTGAGGAAGATGGATCTTCAGTGGGAGGAAAGGCTCAACCAAAGCATGAGATCAATGGAGCAACGATTCATGGAGCAACTACAAGAACAAAAAGAAATTCAAAGAGCGCTTGAAGAGAAGTTGCATTCCATGACGCAGCCCACCATAAGGTTGCCCACTGAAGCTCCCACACCACCTAGGGTCAGCACTAGGGGATCATGCTCTGTTGTAGAGCCTACTGAGTAGAGTGGTTAGTATGAGATGTTGGTTTATGGGGATCCCCCATGCATTGTGGCTGTCGGACGAGTACTTGAGGGAGGGCAGACTATTCATGGTGTTCCCTTATTACCCCACCATGTGCATGTGACAATTGACGAGGTTCGGGATCCCCAGACTTAGGTGCCTGTACCCACTTTAGAAATTCATTTTGTGGGGGAGGCCATATGAACATTTATAGTTTGGCCTAAAGCATTGATCATGTCACACATTGCTACACCACAGGTATAATATTTTTATTATTAGTCTTTGTATGTTAAATTTAAAAATATTTATTGATAACTTTGAAATTTTTATGTTCAGTTCATATGTCCCCACAAGCAGCTGATGCATGAGCCTATTACACTAAAATGATAAAACTAAATAGTCGAGCATTTAGATCATTCAATAACTAGTAAAATAAATTAGAACTATAAATGACTTACAACATTTGGATACAGGACGAATACTAGCTGACCTCGGTTTTTACCCATTACTCTATTTACATTGAAAACACAAGGTAATATTAATATAACTATATTTATCATAAAATGCGAAGGTCAAAATGAATTTGAAACATAAAAAGAGAAACACTTACCCTTGAAGCATGTTTCTCAAGTCATTTTTCATCTTCCTGTGCAGCGAACAAAACCATACAATTTTACATTGTTTGGGAATGATGAACATCAGTTGCCAATGAGACCTATCATGATTCATAAATAGTTAGTAAACTAATTAAGAAAACTTTAATGAAATTTTACATCAAGCAACCCATACCCATCAATGTATGGCACAAAGTATATGTCTCTGTTTGACTCGGCCATCCATGTTTACAAATACTTTTGTTTGCTCTCAATTGTGTTATCAAAAGATTGGATGGTCTGAGGTTCAACAAATCCGTACATGGAAGACCGACCTTGGTCCACAATGACTGTGTCCATGTACCTAAAACAACAAAGTTAAGTTGTTAGAAACTAAGAATGTAAATAAGTTTAATATAGAAGACAAAATTAACTATCTTACATGCACCATAATTGAAGGATGGAAATATTCAACATCCTGTCTCCCCAATGATCTCTAGTGCATCATTGAATGTGATATATACTAGGACATGGGGGGATGCCAAATACTCTATTATCCCAGTACACTTTTACTGGTCCTCTGTTCAACCTGGGTAATTTTTTCATGAGCTTTGCTAGAGGATCATCCTCCGCTTCAGCCAGGTCATCATCTTCATCTATGACTCAAGCAGCTAGATTCATGGGAATGTGGCTACTATGTCATGTCTTGGATTAATACCATCATTCGAGCTGTCAGTACAGATGACTGGAATGAGGTAATGATGCTTAACTTATTTAGATTCTTAGTTTTTAACAACTTAACTTTGTTGTAAGATAGGTACATAATGCATCTTTTTTCATTTTGCAGCGCTTCAAGAGTACATCTGTTATACCAGAGGACGCAATTAAGAAGATAAGACAAAAGTGGACAACTTATCTTCTGCAAAGATGGACTTAGATAGGAAGATTTATTATTGTAGTTCAACATATTTAGATTTAGTTTAACTTTAACTTTTGATAGTTTAGGTTTTGGATTGTTTTTTAGCACTTTGTTAACTTCAAACGAGTTGATATATAATATTATAATGTTCTAGGACAATTTTCTGCTTTTCAGGTGTGATTTTATTGCAAAAATAAATAAATTTTCTTAAAAAAAATACTCTCTAGATGTGTGTTAATGCCACATTGGATGTCTATAGGCGTATGTCAGTGTATACAGAGACATCCAATGAATTACAGAGGCCAAACTCGTTCCAAGGACTTAGACGTCAAACCTGTTTAGTCGGACATATATATAAACGTCCGACCCCTACACAGGTCAGATCATATAGACGTCCGACTAAACAGGTCAGGCGTCCCATCAACGTTACCTATATAGACGTCCGATACGGGTTGAACGTAAAAAGATCAAAATAACGGACGTCTAAAGTGATTTTTGCTCTAGTGAATATTTATAATCCATTAAACAACTATATTTAAAATATTTTATAATTAATTATATGGACAAGATAGTTACTTATATTTGTCCCTTCCCACTTTTTACTACAAAAGTTCAGTCATTTAATAACTTTTCTCTCTTTTCAATACCAACCATGTCACTTCCTTTTTATTTATTTTTTCTTTCTTGTAAACCAGTAAAAGATAAAATTTAATATATTTTTCAACTGGAATCATTGACTCTTGATTCTTCTTTGATTGTGTACGTGGGTTTGAACAATTGGTTAAAGACATGGTAAGAACTTCAATTTTTTCCATGGTATGGATTTGAATTTATTGAAATTACTTATACAATATTAAGTGATTATATTTGGTACGTTAATATGAAAATAAAAGAGAAAAACTTCCCTAACTGATTTCTGACGTACAAAAATTAATAAATATTATGACTTAAAAAGGAGAAAACACTTTTTCCAAAAAGAGGAAAATATAATTCACTAAAATGAGATATTCACACATAGTGAAATTCCTAACAATTTCTTTGTCCGTCATACTTTAACAGAGAAGGAATCTATAATCACTGTCACAATTGTACTTTGAACAGGTCAACATTTGGAAAGTAACATGAAAATATCTCCAACTAACATAATTCAAAAGAGAAAAAAAAGTATACACTTTTTTCTAGTTCACTTGCGAGATATGTCATGCTTACATGCTTAAGGTACAAACATGGCTGAAAAGTTCATCAAGCAACTGAATTGGCAAAGAAAAAATGCTATCATTAGTGCTCAACGTTTACTTAAGTAGGTTAATTAGTACCCTAAAAGAGAGAATTGTAAAGAAACTAATAAAGAGAAGATTAGTTTTAGTAGTATGAAGTTCTTGTGGAATATTATATGATCTGAGAATCGAATCTTTAAACCACTTTTGAGCCAAATCAAATCATGCCAAATCATAAAACACTTTTCTAAAAAAAATGAAAAAGAGGAAGACGGTGGTAGATCCACCATAACTTTTTTTCTCTTTTCTTAGTGTTTTCTATTATTCTCGTTTTGAAAACTGACGGGTATATCCATTTGAAAGTTGGGATAAATATATCAGGATGATCAACGACAACCATAGATCACACACCTTGGAAATAGGTAAAGGAGAAAGACAAGAACAAGAGATGTTAAGGTTTAATCATTAAACTAATCCTGTTTTGTTACTTTGACGGTTACAAAAAAACTATAAAGTTTAGTGGTTAAACTAATATATTTAATGTAATTTGATCTCTGTCTTCGTTGTCTTTCAAAGTTGTTCATATAAAGATTAAAATTTACAATATTTTCTACAGGTAAGATCAAAATACTAAAGTCAGATGTAAAAGAGTATATCAAATTAACAGTTAATAACAAGCCTGGACCTGAAGACACATAAAACTCCAAAATTGTTTTTCTTTTTTATATATTTGAAACATGGAATGAATTTTATATTGAAATTAGAATCAGGGTGCTTGATTTTTTTATTTTTTGTTTTATGTGTAGAAGTTGTGTAGGATGTGAGAGAGATAATTTGAATGGATAAATACAAGAAACAATGTTTGAAGTTGAAAATAAATGTACAGTGGGCTTAGATATTTTGGAAGATATTTTCGGTTTGAGATCTTTTCGGAGCAACTTCAGTGTCTCTTCACAAAGCGACCCTACAACAAAAATATCGGAAAAGCTGCTTTCATAACAAAACAAACAAAATGAGCATACTGCAAAACCAAAAAGAAACACAAAATTCAAAAGTGAAACCTTGATTCTTGGTCTTTTATCAGCGTTTAGTTTCCGAACTTGGTATCTTATCTTCTTTGAGAACAATCTGTTCTGACGTTTCTCTTTGTATCTAAGAACACTTGCTTCCCTTCTCGCTCTCTCTTCTTCCAACACTGGCACTTCTCCATTCTAAACAACAATTATATCATTCATGGCTACTCTCTCTATGTATATATCTATATATTACCAAACACAAACTGAACGAAAATATCTATTCTAGATAGCAAAACTATAACGTTGGACTTATCCAAAAATAGACATACCCTAAAACTCTCTGTTAATTACTAGAATAAAGTAAAACTATGAGTACCCAAAAGAATTTCAATCACTGCATATCAACAAATCTTCCAAAAAACCAGTTCATATATATCAGACACTAAAAGAATTGAAGATATGCAACTTATTAATTGCAGAGATGCATTTGAGTAAGCAGAAATATGATAGAGGAAGAAATGGATGGTAAATACTAACATAGTAAGCATTGTTGGTTTCCAAGGAAAGAGAACAGTCATCAGCCCAAAGAGAGCCTCGGTTAGACCATGCATCCAAAACCTCTTGATAGTTCAAGTTCAAGTTCAAAGCCATCATCTTCTCATCATCCATTTCCCAAAACCCAACAATGTTTTCTCTCTTTATCTGCTTCTCCTCAAAAGGGTACTGCCTCATGCTCTCTGTTACCTGCTCTTTTCCTTCGTTTTCGTCTTCTCCTTCCTCTTCAATGCGAGCAAATTCCTCCCATTCCATGAAATCCCAATGGAATTCGCCACTCGAAGAGTCTTGTTGCAGTAAGTTTTGTTCCTCTTTGGAGTTGAAGACCCCTTCCATTTCGTCCAAAATATTGAAATCTTCATAGCTGTAAGATTGGTTAGAATTTGGTAATAAAGAATTGATAGCATCTGGTACCTCTTGTTCTTCTTTCTTGGGGCTTCTGAGTACTGAATTACATCCCATCTTATCTCTACCAAGTTTCTCTCTCTTTCTCTCTCACTCTCTCACTCTCTCTCTTTCTCTCACCTTTGGACTTTGTAATTGCATAATAATAATAATGCATGTGCTCCTACCATAGCACGTTATGTAACCATCAATAGTCTGAAGTACGCATGTTATTTAGTGGGAACAATCACAATGAAATAATTGACCTTCTATCCCTTCATTTTTTCCAATTTTTTTAATCCTTGATTACTTGCATATTCTTTAAGTTTAATCCTCTCACTAAACTTTTATTTGCTTAATTTTTGCATACATCTTCTTAACTCATTTTAACTCATTTTAATTCATACTGTTTCAGTTATTGGGGCTAAGTGTAACACCCCGATTTAGGCGTTACAATTTATTTTCCACAAAATACATATGTAATTCGTCTTTAACAAATTTCAACACCCATAAAATATTAAGTTCTTTATTACAGCACAAGTCTTCTGAAAATAAAATTCCACACAGTTCATAAACTTCTGAAATTTAAAATTTCTCACAGTTCGGAAATTCAAACACAGATTTATTTTAGAAATTCCCCATGTCTCCTTTTCCCCACAGATCTCTCATCTTCTAAGCGAGTCCAGAACCATCTGCTAATTCATCTGATATAGTTTCTGCTCCCGTATAATATCACACATTATACGATCATCGCATTCACATGCACAAACACAAACACAAACAGTAGGGTGAGCTAACCAATTCAAGGAATATACATCATCCACAATCTTACTAACATCACAAGTGTGGCAATCAGTCAAATACATGCATCTCAAACATACTCAAAAACCAACTATTACACTGATACTTTATAATATTTCTCCAGTCAAAATCATCAGTCGATTCACTAGAGTCAATACAACATATTATTAATCTGCCTACTTACCAAAGCACAGCAGTCAACAATCCTTCTGTCTACTTACCAAAGTAGTATAACCATGATATACTGATTACTTACCAAAGTAATCTAACAAGGTGATCTACTTACCAAAGTAGTATAACCATGTGATACTGACTACTTACCAAAGTAATCTAACGAGGTGATCTACTTACCAAAGTAGTATAACAAGGTGATATTGTCTACTTACCAAAGTAGCACAATAATGTAATATTATCTACTTACCAAAGTAGCATAGCGTGGAACACTCCGCCTACTTACCAAAGCAGTGCGGTTTATGTCAAATTCACCTCTCATTTTCCCACCTACTTACCAAAGTAGTGTCCGACTTCAAACCTCTCCTCTCCCGACTTACCAAAGTCGTAGGAAAATAAATAAAATTTCAGATTTACAATTATGGCAATAATGCCTATACCACCCATCCAAATTTACCATCAACTTATTTACAATTCATGATTTAACTCAAATAATTATTACAACTCAGAATGTTCAATATAATTAAATTTTCTAATATAGAATATATTATATTACTCATCCTCCAATCTCCAAAATACAACTACACATACAATTTAAGAATATAATTATCCAAGTTTTTACCCAATACAAATAAATTTACTATTTCGTGAAAATATTACTCTTCACTCATATCATTAATTACAGATCTGAACCAATCAAACTAATAAACAACATGTTTAACTCATATGGTAAAATTTTCAGTCCAATCCAACGGTTAATGAGGCGGAAATCATAATTTATGTATAAATGATCCAAAAACATAAATTAAGCAATATTAAGATCCCTGAGAAGATACGAAATTAATATCTATAAATCTGTATCTCCGATTTCAAATCGGAACGGTCCAAGTATGACACTATCGTTTAGAAACAACATATTAAAATTTCAGGGTAATCCAACGGTTAACTAAGTAGATATGGAGGTTTTACCGAGGTAACTCAGAGACAGAAACTTAAGTGGTTCTCGGTTAAACTCAAAATGCGGAATGAATTCCTCTAAGCACAGACATCTAATTCCAAATCTGAACGGTCAAGATCACCTAACATGTCTTATGAACTACATACTAAAGTTTGGGCTCAATCTAACGGTAAATGGAATATATATGAAATATTTACCATTATAACTTAAGAACAGAATTGCAGTGTTCATCAAATATTTCAAACTTTCGAAATTTCTTTCTCTAAACAGAGACCTTCAATTCCAAATCCGATCGGTCAAATTGTAATAATGTATTCTAAGAATCATATATCCAATTTTCAAGTTGATCTAACAGTCCCATAAGTCAGAATCTATACTTTACCAAGGGAACTCAGTAGTAGAACTGCAAGGGTAATTAATTCACTCAAACATGCAGGATATATATCTCCAAGTACAGACTACTAATTACAAATCCGAACGGTAAAAGTGTATTAATATGTCTTAGGGATCATATATCAAATTTTGAGGTTGATCTAACGGTCCAATAGGTCAGAATCTATATTATACCGAGACAACTCAGTAACAGAACTACAGGGGCAACTAATTTACTCAAACTTGCAGGATTTATTTCTCCAATTACAGACTTCTATTTTCAAATCCGAACGGTCAAAGTTTAGTAATAGGTCTTAGGATTCACATACTAAACTTTTAGCTAAATCCAACGGTGAAAACAATTAATAGAAATTTTTCACCACAGTAACTCGAAAATAAGAAATTATAATCATGAAAACCAAATTTTACACAAGTCAATATATAACTACCATTACCAAATTTTAACACATTCATACTCATATTCATGATCATAATCAAGAAAGGATTAGCTCCCCTACCTCTTCTCCTTGCAAGAAATTCTTCACTCTTGATACCTCTAGACCACCACCTTTGCTTGTTTTCACTTTCAATTTCAAGGAAAATTCTAACTTAAATCTCTCTTCTTCCAAGAGAGCAATTCTTCTCCTCCTTGCTAGACCAAGTCAGTCTCCACACTTAGAACACTTAGGATTTTCGTTCACCTCCCACCAAGGACCTCTCTACTCTCCCCCAAAACTCCAAATCTGATTTGGAATTAAAGAAGATGCCTTAGACAACAAAGGACCTATGCACTTGGTACTTAGCAATAATAAACAACCAATGAACCATCCTAAACCATTTTTTTTTCAGCCCTAAAACATGGTAGGAAAGTCTCCAAAGGTTCCAAAATGTTCTCCTAGTTCAGAACACAACCTACCCACTCCAAAAAAATCGCAACTTGTAAAAATGTACCTAAAATTAAGGTTGGACGCTAGCCCCTGGACAGCAACACTGTCACGTTTTCCCCAGCTCAGTTAGACACCTTCCCGAAGTCCAAAATATGCGTATGAGTAGTCAAATTGAAGCTCTTTGAGTCTAGTTTCTAATGAAACAAGAATCAACTCAATTGGAGTTCGGTAGAGAAAGTAATAAGCAAAACAGTCATCATAGGTCAAAACTGAACATACCTGAGCGTGATTAACGTTTCCGAGTTTTAATAATTTTACTGCAGCTAGCCCGGTAGTCCAAAAATTTATATTTATATGTCCAATTAAAGATATTTGAGTCTAGTTTCCAATAAAACAAAAATCAACTCAATTGATATTTTCTACAAAAAGTTATAATTAAAATAGTAAACCATGTCAAACCTGACAGCATTCCATTTTACATTATAACTTGAACTTTTTACAACTTGGTAAATTCTTGAGGTTCTAGGGTCTTACATTCTACCCCCCTTAAAAAAAATTTTCGTCCTCGAAAATTAAGATGTTACTCAAACAAATGAGGGTATTCTTTTATCATATAATCCTCTAGCTCCCATGTCATCTCTTGGGTTTCCTCGTTCCAAAGCACCTTCACTGTATGAATTTCCTTTCCTCGTAACTTCTTTGTTTGAACTTCTAACACCCTTACTGGCATCACTTCGATAGTAAGATCTTCACGCACTTGAATGTCATCTGTTTCCAAAACATGAGTCGGATCAGAGACATACTTCCTCAGCTGCGACACGTGGAACACATTATGCAAGTTCGCCAACTGTGGTGGTAACGCTACCTCATATGCTACTGGTCCAATCCTCCTAAGAATATCGTAAGGACCAAGAAACTTTGGTGACAACTTCCTTGATTTAATAGCCCTACCTATGCCGGTAATTGGTGTCACACGTAGAAACACATGATCTCCTTCGTTGAACTCAAGAGGTCTTCTTCTCTTGTCTGCATAAGATTTTTGTCGACTTTGTGTTGCACGCATCCGGTCTTGTATCAACTTGACTTTTTCTGTTGTTTGCTGCAATAACTCGGGACCTACTGAAATTGTTTCTCCATCCTGAAACCAGCACAAAGGTGTCCTGCACCTTCTCCCATACAATGCTTCATACGGTGCCATTCCAATGCTCGCATGAAAGCTGTTGTTGTATGTGAATTCCACCAAAGGCAAAACCTCACTCCAACCTCCCAAATGATCCAATACACACGTTCTCAGCAGATCTTCCAATGACTGAATAGTCCTTTCAGTTTGTCCATCTGTTTGAGGATGATATGCTGAACTCATTCTTAACTTTGAACCCAAAGCCTCTTGCAATTGCTGCCAGAACCTTGACGTAAACCTTGGATCCCGATCTGAAACAATGCTATTTGGTACACCATGCAATCTCACTATTTCCTGAATATACAACTCTGCCAACTTCTGCATTGACATTCTCAGGTTGATTGGCAAAAAGTGAGCACTTTTCGTCAATCGATCAACTATCACCCAAATGGAATCATGACCCTTCAATGATCTTGGTAAGTGAGTTACAAAGTCCATCGAGATGCTGTCCCATTTCCATTGGGGAATATCCAACTGTTGTAACATTCCACCTGGCCTTTGATGTTCTATCTTAGCCTTCTGACATACCAAACAAGAAGATACAAACTTTGCCACATCCTTTTTCATCCCACTCCACCAGAAAGATTCTTTCAAGTCTTTGTACATCTTAGTCATACCAGGATGTATGCTAAGACGACTCTTGTGTCCTTCTTCTAGAATCATCTTCTTCAACTCATCCTTTGCTGGGATGCAGACTCTATTTTTAAAACGAATAATACCATCTAATCCCAAATTGAAGTCTTTAGCTTGATCCGTTCCCAACAATTCCACCGTATCTTGTAGACATGTGTCTTCCTTTTGTCCCACTTTGATCTTTTCCAAGAAATCATTTGTGATCTTTAAATGACAACACCAAAGGTGATCTTGGCTCAACTTCAATCCCAAGTTCATATCTCTGAACTTCTCTATTAACTCAAACTCCTTCACCATCAAAGCTGACATATGCATTCGCTTCCTACTCAAAGCATCGGCTACAACATTTGCTTTCCCTGGATGGTACTGTAACTCAAAATCAAAATCCTTCAAGTACTCCATCCACCTTCTCTGCCTCATGTTCAACTCCTTCTGATCGAAGAGATACTTTAAACTCTTGTGATCACTAAAGATTTGAAAACGTGATCCGTAAAGATAGTGCCTCCAAGTCCTCAAAGCAAAAACCACAGCCGCTAATTCGATGTCGTGCGTTGGATAGTTCCTTTCATGCACCTTCAACTGTCTCGATGCATAAGCTACTGGTCGCTTCTCCTGCATCAATACACAACCGAGCCCATGGTATGAAGCATCACAAAACACTTCAAAAGCTTTAGAAGTATCAGGGACTGCTAATACTGGAGCACTTGTCAACCGTTTCTTCATCTCTTCAAAACTTGTTTCACACTTGTCGGTCCATAAGAAAGGTTGTTCTTTACGAGTCAACTGCGTCAAAGGACCCACTATCTTGGAGAAACCTTCGACGAACTTCCTGTAGTAACCAGCTAGGCCCACAAAACTTCTTACTTCTGACACCGTCTTTGGACGTTCCCACTTTAGCACTGCCTCCACCTTCGTTGGATCTACAGAAATTCCTTTGGCAGAAATCACGTGGCCAAGGAATTGTATTTCCTCCAACCAAAATTCACATTTAGATAATTTCCCAAACAATTGATGCTCCCTAAGAGTCTCCAACACAATCCTCAAATGTTCAGCATGTTCTTCACGATCCCTTGAATATATAAGAATGTCGTCTATGAACACAACAACAAATTTATCTAGCCACGGTCGAAATATTCGATTCATGTAATCCATGAATATAGCAGGAGCATTGGTCACTCCAAACGGCATCACCACATACTCGTAGTGACCGTAACGTGACCTGAAAGCCGTCTTCTGACTATCCTCTGATTTGACCAAGATCTGATGGTAACCAGACCTCAGGTCAATTTTTGAAAACACACCAGCTCCTCGCAACTGATCCAACAAGTCATCAATTCTTGGTAGTGGGTACTTGTTCTTAATCGTCAACTTATTCAGCTGCCGGTAGTCGATGCACAACCTTGAACTACCATCTTTCTTCTTTACTAACAAGACTGGAGCTCCCCATGGTGACACACTCGGCCTGATAAACCTCTTCTTCAGTAGTTCCTCAATTTGTCTCTTCAGCTCTGCTAGCTCTGTCGGAGCCATCCTATACGGAGCCATAGACACTGGTCCAGCTCCTGGTACCAAGTCTATAGAGAACTCCACTTCCCTGCTTGGTGGCAACCCTGGTACTTCATCTGGAAAGACATCCTCGAACTCTTCCACTACTGGGATACCCATCGTCTGAACCTCAAAACTCTTCTTCTCTTGAGCTACCAGTACAAAACACATGGCCCCATCACTAACATCCTTTAGAACTTCTTTGGTTGAGATCAGTTCTAAACCATCCGAGTCTGGAAAAACCAATCGTTGTCGTCCACAGTCAAGAAGAACGTGATTGGCGGTCAACCAATCCATTCCCAGAATTACATCTAAGCCTTCGAGAGGTAAGGAAATCAAGTTCACTTTGAACTTGCGTCCGAAGACTACAATCGGGCATCCAACACAGATTGAACTGGTTGAGATCTGACCCGATGTTGGTGTCGAAACCACCAATTCATACCTTAGATTACTCACCGGTATACTGAAGTCTTTCAAACAAGTAGAAGAAACAAAGGAGTGCGTAGCTCCGGAATCAAACAATACATGCACACATTTACCAAACAAAAGGCATGTGTCAAGGATGAGATTACCTGGCTTTGCAGCCTCTTCACCGGTCAAAGCGAAAACTCTTCCAGCTATCTTGGGCTTCACGCCTGAAGAACTTGGTTGTTGTGGTGCATATGCTATCTTCTTCTCAGGACAAACATGAGCGAAATGTCCTGGCTTGTTACACACAAAGCACCTCTTCTCTTCAGCCTTCACTCCAGAGAGCTTAGGACAATCCTTCTTGTAGTGCGCACCACCGCATTCAAAACATTTCACGGCTGTTCGCATAAGCGGTTGGGGTCGCTGATATGGCTTCTTCCATGGCTTTCCTCTAATAAACTTGTCCTTCTGAGTCTTGTCAACTCGGTTTCGGTTTATTTCTAGTAACTCCACCTTTTTTGTCTTCTCAACTAAGGCTGGAAACTTCTTGATTTCAAGAGGTACAATCATTCTCCTCAGGTCATACCTCAGACCCTGCTCAAATCTTTGACACTTCCACCCTTCCGTCATGTGCTGACTATAAAAACGGATAAGATACTCAAACTTGTCGATGTACTCTTGCACTGACATCCCACTTTGACGCAAGGCCAAGAACTCTTGCTCCCTTTCGATCTTGGCACTAGTCGGGAAGTACTTTTCCAAAAACTTGTCCTTGAAACTGTTCCAAGTAATAGCCTCTTCATCAGATTCCATCAGTCGCTTCATACCATCCCACCAGTACTCTGCTTCCTCTTTCAGTATGAAGGTTGCGTAATCTAGTTTTTCCTCATCTGTGCACTTGATCACATGAAAGATCTTCTCAATGTCCTTGATCCAAGCATCTGCTTTATCTGGCGTAGCTCTTCCATTGAACCTTGTTGGGTCGTGCCTCAAAAAGTCATTCAGCCTCGAATAAGTCCTCGGTTCCTGAGTGGTATGTTGCCTTTCCATTGCGTTGATCATCCGATCAACAGCCCGATTAAAATCATCAATTGGGGGTGTTTGACCAACATTGTTAGATCGACGTGCCATGTTCTACCATATACGTCAAAAGAAATTAATTTAAACACAACTCAAAACAATGCATATCTCTACCTTTCAAACCAACGCTCTCCAAAAGAGCTACAAAATAATCACAACAAATCACAGAGTCACACAATAGAAGTTAACGAGCTCACTTCCCAAAAGCCCCAAAAGATTTTTGAAAACCATGGCTCTGATACCAAACAGTGTAACACCCCGATTTAGGCGTTACAATTTATTTTCCACAAAATACATATGTAATTCGTCTTTAACAAATTTCAACACCCATAAAATATTAAGTTCTTTATTACAGCACAAGTCTTCTGAAAATAAAATTCCACACAGTTCATAAACTTCTGAAATTTAAAATTTCTCACAGTTCGGAAATTCAAACACAGATTTATTTTAGAAATTCCCCATGTCTCCTTTTCCCCACAGATCTCTCATCTTCTAAGCGAGTCCAGAACCATCTGCTAATTCATCTGATATAGTTTCTGCTCCCGTATAATATCACACATTATACGATCATCGCATTCACATGCACAAACACAAACACAAACAGTAGGGTGAGCTAACCAATTCAAGGAATATACATCATCCACAATCTTACTAACATCACAAGTGTGGCAATCAGTCAAATACATGCATCTCAAACATACTCAAAAACCAACTATTACACTGATACTTTATAATATTTCTCCAGTCAAAATCATCAGTCGATTCACTAGAGTCAATACAACATATTATTAATCTGCCTACTTACCAAAGCACAGCAGTCAACAATCCTTCTGTCTACTTACCAAAGTAGTATAACCATGATATACTGATTACTTACCAAAGTAATCTAACAAGGTGATCTACTTACCAAAGTAGTATAACCATGTGATACTGACTACTTACCAAAGTAATCTAACGAGGTGATCTACTTACCAAAGTAGTATAACAAGGTGATATTGTCTACTTACCAAAGTAGCACAATAATGTAATATTATCTACTTACCAAAGTAGCATAGCGTGGAACACTCCGCCTACTTACCAAAGCAGTGCGGTTTATGTCAAATTCACCTCTCATTTTCCCACCTACTTACCAAAGTAGTGTCCGACTTCAAACCTCTCCTCTCCCGACTTACCAAAGTCGTAGGAAAATAAATAAAATTTCAGATTTACAATTATGGCAATAATGCCTATACCACCCATCCAAATTTACCATCAACTTATTTACAATTCATGATTTAACTCAAATAATTATTACAACTCAGAATGTTCAATATAATTAAATTTTCTAATATAGAATATATTATATTACTCATCCTCCAATCTCCAAAATACAACTACACATACAATTTAAGAATATAATTATCCAAGTTTTTACCCAATACAAATAAATTTACTATTTCGTGAAAATATTACTCTTCACTCATATCATTAATTACAGATCTGAACCAATCAAACTAATAAACAACATGTTTAACTCATATGGTAAAATTTTCAGTCCAATCCAACGGTTAATGAGGCGGAAATCATAATTTATGTATAAATGATCCAAAAACATAAATTAAGCAATATTAAGATCCCTGAGAAGATACGAAATTAATATCTATAAATCTGTATCTCCGATTTCAAATCGGAACGGTCCAAGTATGACACTATCGTTTAGAAACAACATATTAAAATTTCAGGGTAATCCAACGGTTAACTAAGTAGATATGGAGGTTTTACCGAGGTAACTCAGAGACAGAAACTTAAGTGGTTCTCGGTTAAACTCAAAATGCGGAATGAATTCCTCTAAGCACAGACATCTAATTCCAAATCTGAACGGTCAAGATCACCTAACATGTCTTATGAACTACATACTAAAGTTTGGGCTCAATCTAACGGTAAATGGAATATATATGAAATATTTACCATTATAACTTAAGAACAGAATTGCAGTGTTCATCAAATATTTCAAACTTTCGAAATTTCTTTCTCTAAACAGAGACCTTCAATTCCAAATCCGATCGGTCAAATTGTAATAATGTATTCTAAGAATCATATATCCAATTTTCAAGTTGATCTAACAGTCCCATAAGTCAGAATCTATACTTTACCAAGGGAACTCAGTAGTAGAACTGCAAGGGTAATTAATTCACTCAAACATGCAGGATATATATCTCCAAGTACAGACTACTAATTACAAATCCGAACGGTAAAAGTGTATTAATATGTCTTAGGGATCATATATCAAATTTTGAGGTTGATCTAACGGTCCAATAGGTCAGAATCTATATTATACCGAGACAACTCAGTAACAGAACTACAGGGGCAACTAATTTACTCAAACTTGCAGGATTTATTTCTCCAATTACAGACTTCTATTTTCAAATCCGAACGGTCAAAGTTTAGTAATAGGTCTTAGGATTCACATACTAAACTTTTAGCTAAATCCAACGGTGAAAACAATTAATAGAAATTTTTCACCACAGTAACTCGAAAATAAGAAATTATAATCATGAAAACCAAATTTTACACAAGTCAATATATAACTACCATTACCAAATTTTAACACATTCATACTCATATTCATGATCATAATCAAGAAAGGATTAGCTCCCCTACCTCTTCTCCTTGCAAGAAATTCTTCACTCTTGATACCTCTAGACCACCACCTTTGCTTGTTTTCACTTTCAATTTCAAGGAAAATTCTAACTTAAATCTCTCTTCTTCCAAGAGAGCAATTCTTCTCCTCCTTGCTAGACCAAGTCAGTCTCCACACTTAGAACACTTAGGATTTTCGTTCACCTCCCACCAAGGACCTCTCTACTCTCCCCCAAAACTCCAAATCTGATTTGGAATTAAAGAAGATGCCTTAGACAACAAAGGACCTATGCACTTGGTACTTAGCAATAATAAACAACCAATGAACCATCCTAAACCATTTTTTTTTCAGCCCTAAAACATGGTAGGAAAGTCTCCAAAGGTTCCAAAATGTTCTCCTAGTTCAGAACACAACCTACCCACTCCAAAAAAATCGCAACTTGTAAAAATGTACCTAAAATTAAGGTTGGACGCTAGCCCCTGGACAGCAACACTGTCACGTTTTCCCCAGCTCAGTTAGACACCTTCCCGAAGTCCAAAATATGCGTATGAGTAGTCAAATTGAAGCTCTTTGAGTCTAGTTTCTAATGAAACAAGAATCAACTCAATTGGAGTTCGGTAGAGAAAGTAATAAGCAAAACAGTCATCATAGGTCAAAACTGAACATACCTGAGCGTGATTAACGTTTCCGAGTTTTAATAATTTTACTGCAGCTAGCCCGGTAGTCCAAAAATTTATATTTATATGTCCAATTAAAGATATTTGAGTCTAGTTTCCAATAAAACAAAAATCAACTCAATTGATATTTTCTACAAAAAGTTATAATTAAAATAGTAAACCATGTCAAACCTGACAGCATTCCATTTTACATTATAACTTGAACTTTTTACAACTTGGTAAATTCTTGAGGTTCTAGGGTCTTACACTAAGTCACTAAGTTCCTCCACAATTTGTCTTCTAGCTGTCTGGTCTTACTCCAAGCTTCGTTGTCCACTCCTCCGTCCAGGAGGGAACCTGTCAAAGATCCTCCGATGCAAAAGTCAGTACATGAACCCTTTGGCGATTCAATGGAATAGTAATGAATGTGCAGTAAATACAACATATCTACCACTCACCTCTGATCTGTATTTATAGTTTTTGCTACGAGCTTGGGATTAGTGAAAAGTTAATCACGATCCAATTATAGCCCAATTATAGCCCAATAGCTCTAATCACTATTTACCTTAAGGGTGTTGCTCCCTTCACCACCCCAAGTGCGCCTGCACCTCCCCACTATTTTCTTTTATTCCAAAAATACTCTATACCTCCCCATTATTTTCTTTTATTCCAAAAATACCCTACACCTCCCCACTATATTCAACAATCTTTCTCTCTCTCCACATTAATGGAGCATTCACATAGCTGAGATTTAAACTTATGATATATTGCAAAATTTTATTTACACTTTCCCTTAAATAAGTTTGATTCAATCTTATTTTCACTGTTCAATATATTTTTTTTTCTTCAAATTACTTAATAAATGATAAAATTTTGTTCTAAATTTCTAGAAAAATGTTTATATATATGTGTGTATTTTTTTTACATTTAATATCTATCATTTTTAACATCATATTATGTTTTAACTTACCGACATGTTTGAATCAAATAACTTGAATAAAGTATTTAATTTATTAGATAAGTAATATAAAAATATTATTAAATACTTAAAATATAAAAGAAAAGTTTTTGTTAAAGATTTGGAATTTATTTAGTTCTTTCGTCATTATAAAGTTAGTATATAATAATAATAACAATAATATATTATTTACTATTAATATTATTATGCTTATTATTTTGTATTTGCATCTAACTTTTAAGTTTATAAAATGGAAGTGGTAGAAGCACTAATATTGAAGTTTTCTCTTAATTTTATATTTTGCAATATATCACAAGTTTAAATCTAAGCTATATGAATGCTCCATTAATGCAGAAAGAGAAAGAGAAAAGATTGTTGAGGATATTGTGGAGGTGTAGGGTATTTTTGGAATAAAAGAAAATAGTGGGGAGGTATAGAGTATTTTTGGAATAAAAGAAAATAGTGGGGAGGTGCAGAAGCACTTGGGGTGGTTGAGGGAGCAACACCCTTACCTTAATCCTAGTCTTAATGACCCAGTTCACCAATCGGCCGGTCTTGTGTAGTTGTCCGGTCCGTACAGTACACAGTCATTACTCACCCGAGTGGAAGGATGAACGATCGAGTCGCACAGCGTGTAGTTGTTTATGCAAGCTGCCCGACAATGCTATCAGAGGAGTAAAAAGATTGAAGAAACACTGGCGGTTAGGTTAATGTCGGTGCTGCTCTCAGACCGTCCGGTCCGTATGGTACACATACATATACGTTAATCTCTATTTTTTATTTTATTTTAATTTATACTATAAGGTTTTCAAATGTGTTTATTCTAAGACTAAAACATAAAATTCCGTATAATGTGTGAACAAATGATAAGCTGTTTGAAAACGAAATAGCAACATGAGTACTAGACATTTATGAATCATGCATAAAATCGACACCAAACTAAATAGAATGTGTTCAACCAAGTCTACATGTTATCAATTTTGTTGTTGTTTAATTATTGCCATTAATGTTACTTTTATTATTATTGCTAAGAAAATTATATCATTATGTATAAGATTGATTTTGCGGTGCAAGTGGAAAAGATGAAGAGATAATTGTCGGTGCGAGTGCTCTCTTAATTATAAAATAACATATGAATAATTAATATTTTCTGATGAAAATAAATGCTATATTACCATTAGAAGTTTAAGAAACTAATTTAATTTTCTCTTAGGGTTGAGAAACTAAAGAGGCATTTTTTTACCTTTTTAAGTTCTTAATTATCCTTAATTTAATTTGTGCTATTTATTTTTTTATATTTCTTATTTTATTGTACAATGAAGAATGAAATATGGCTTTTCTTTAAACTATTTTAAAATTTAGTTTTACTTCATGTAAATTTTTAATCCATTTTATTTCTTATATTTTAACATTAAGCATGCTATGCAGCATTTAGTATAAAAGAATAATGTAGCACTATAAAAAAAACGAATTTTTCTAAGGGTTATTTTTGTTATTACCGACAGTTTTAAATTCTGAAAAATACATTTTTCACAGTTAAAAATATCGTTGATAGTTGATTACTGACGATTACTGCAACAATTATCGAGGGTTTTGGTCAAAACCGCTACTACTTGTAGAGATTATACACAATTGTGATACTTACAAAGACCGTCTGAACTAAATGGAGTTTAGGACCATCGGAGATTATAGAGATTTCGTAAACCGTCGAAACTAACAAAGGTTTCCAAAACTGTCATAACTTACAAGGGTTCCGAAAATCATTGAAACTTTCAGGGGGTCCAAAATCGTTCGAAATGCATATCAGATTGATTTTTTTTGTATTATATTTAGTTCATTAATAAAAATGTTGTAATAAACAAAACACACAATAAAATAAATTAAAACTAAAATTGAATATTATATAAAATAATAATAAACATGTTTTGATACAAGTATGATTCAACATAAAATAATAAGATTATTCAATTACACATTAAAGATAAACATCTTCACTAAGTATGAATAATTTTGATATTCTTCATTCAATTCATCATCATTTGATACACTTCCTGTTGATGGATTGACAAGTGTACCAAATCGCACAATTAATATAAAATGGTAAGATCAAGTATCGTATCCCAGAGTACTTTCGGCACTAAACAGTCGTGTGATAACTTAATTAATAAAAACTTAAAATAAACGAGATCATTAGTTTAAAATGCAAAGACAGAAAATTAAATATGAATGCAAATTGATCGATAGTATAGTAACACAAAGATGAACGGATGTTGTTTAATATGAGATGAATATGTTGTTGGGGTTAGATTTCACCAAGTTCCCTCTCATGTATATAAGAATTATTATTTATGCATTAATGTTACGTCACTCACTAAAGTACTTAGAACTCAATCCCTTGGCGTAATAAGTATGCCTTAATTCCTAGTTCGTGCAATTCCTAGCGTTCCTAGAGAATTAAGTCTGAAGATCAAGAGCTTAAGACGACAAAGTACTCATACCCTCATCTTTGAGAAATATTACCCTTGGGAGAATTCAACAAGAACCTGAATTGTAAGGAACCTCCCAGCACTCATGCAATTCATAAATCATGCACTAAATGAGTTAAATAGAGCAAGATTTAGAAGCAGATGAATTCCCTAACAAATAATGAATAAAGCATATAAATTAAGAATCAATTCAAATACATGAGAGAGTTCACAAGGTTACATCATTCCCCAACAACAAATAGAGTTTAGTTCCCCATAGACATGGAGAAACTATATGAACAATGGAAAAGCATGAGATAGTAAAACCCTAAGAGTACAAGAGGAAGCTCCCGCCTCTAGATCTGCCTTCAGAGAGTAGAAAAATGTGTTGTTGTGTTGCTCCAGTCAGAGATACAAAACCTAGAGCGCTTGGGTCCTTTAAATAAAGTTGGAAAAGAGTAGAAACAGGGCCCGGTCCAAAAGAGTCGAAACAGAGAAAAATCTGGGCCGGATCTGCAACGCGCGACGCTCGGGCGCCCCATTTAAGGTGCTCGGGCTGTGGACGTCGCTTTCCGTAAGGCTTGAGTCTTCAATTTCACCCAAGCTTCGGGGGTTCGTCGCCCGGGTGCCCGGGTGGCGAACGTCGATTTTTCCACGTCCAAGCCTCCTACAGTTCGCCCAAGCTTCGTGCGGTTCCCTCTTCTAGTGTTTTTCTAGGCCTTTCTGAGCTCTATATCCTTAGCACTTCATCTCTGCTTCCTGTATTAACTCATTTTCTATCAAAACAAAGGGAATTAGTCATAAAATCATTAAATTCAACCTCAACTCTCTTATTCACACAACTTAGTGAAAAAGCATGAGTCCAAGCAAGTTTCTAAGTGAAAAAGGTTGCTTTTAGTATCAAAATTACATCACAGATAACGGTATTTTAAATCGTTATCACTTCCTAGATTAGATACTTGCAATATAAAATAATAGTTGGTCACTAATTTATTTTAAATAAATTACTTCATACATTTAGCTATTATTATCAGTGATCATTAAAATATGGCAAATTGTGATGTCATCATCGCCTTCATTTCATTGATATGTGATGTTAATGAAGATACCTATAATATAAAAAACGAATTTAAAGGTAAGAAAAATAGTAGCGAATAAGTTAATCAGTAAAGGAACAAAATAAGTAAATATTAGTAAAATATTCATTAACCTAAGTTTGTAATTCAACATAAGAACGAGAAGCTGAAGATGATGCACTATGACAATGAGCATTGATTTCAAAGACTTTAGATGGGCAAAGACCCAAACCTAGATCGCGAACGCGGCCACAATTGTAAGACTCGAGAAAATAGGGGTCTTAGAAATAAAGTTTATTAAGACTTGAGTATGTTTTCTTTAAATAGTTGATATATCTTATAAGTAGTTGTGTGTGTACATCTTTGTTAGAACATAATTGCTATATCATTTATTTGATTTTATTTAATAAAGGGCAACGTATGTTTTGGTATGGTTGTTAGATTGTGATGTGTGTTATTATCAATGATGTGTGAATTGTTGGTAGAGATGTGTGTTTAGGATTGAATGGAAGTGAGTTCAAATCCTAAGGAGAAAAGTTTAAGGAAAACTTAGATCTTATTTATATTTTTGCCTAGGGCCAAAAGGGTCTTTTTTTCGTTTATTAATTTGGTGCATAAATTAAATAAGGGGATGTGGGAAGTAAAGGGTGCATGTTAGAATATTAAAACCTAAAATATGATAAAGAGGTTGGGATATTTGATAAAAGATATGATTAAGTGGGTTTCAAGATTAGAAACAGATTTTTAAATCAAGGGATAGGGCTGGAAAATCAAATAGAGATAAAAGAGAAAGAAGAGATAGGGGTTGCACTTAGAAACCCTAAACCTAATGTGAAAAGGAGAGGAAAAGAGAGAAAGAGAGACATTTCTTGGAGAAGGGAGACTACACGTGGGAGAGGGAGAAACCTAAGTGGATTGGAAGGAGAAGAAAAGGATTAAAGTTGTTGTCATCTTTGTGGGTAGAGAAAGCCCTAAGATTGGCCAAGGTATAGAGAAGTTACCTTGTTTGATGTATTTTATATGTTCTTGATTATATTTAAGGGTAATCATTGTTTTGATACTTGTGTATGTGTGAGAAAATATTCTACATGGTGATAGGATTTATATCATGTTTGTGTTGGGTTTTCCCTATGAAAGTAAGTATGACTACTTTGGGTTTTCCCATGATAATATGTATTGATGCAGAGAGAGGATAAAGGCATATTGTTTGGGCAATTTACCATGCAAACATATGTTGTAAAGAGTGGTATGATGATCATATGCAATATGTTGGGTTTGTTTGGGATATAATCTACATAATGATGGGTTTTTGATGAACAAATGATGTAATGTATGTATTTGGGTTTGGTCATAAGGGTATGTGAGACTTGAATGCATGTATGATATGTTAACACTAGTGCAAAAAAGACCTTTAACGTCACCCTTTAGACGTCTGACCCTCGAATATCCAACGTAAAAAATGACCAGTGGCATTAGACGTCTGTTAATTGGGGGAACCGACGTCTAAACCCTAAATGCAGAAATTTAAAAAGTCACTTTTTGACTCCGTTTAGACGTCTGATCCCGCCACTCTGACTTCTGAAGCACTTTAGACTTCTGTTAATTGGGGGAACCGACGTCTAAACCCTAAATCCAGAAATTTAAAAGTCACTTTTTGACTCCATTTAAACGTCTGATCCCGCCACTCCGACTTCTGAAGCACTTTAGACGTATGTTAATTGGGGAACCGACGTCTTAACCCTAAATCCAGAAATTTAAAAAGTCACTTTTTGACTCCGTTTAGACGTCTGATCCCGCCACTCCGACTTCTAAAGCACTTTAGACGTCTGTTAATTGGGGGAACCGACGTCTAAACCCTAAATGCAGAAATTTAAAAAGTCACTTTTTGACTCTGTTTAGACGTCCGATCCCGCCACTCTGACTTCTGAAGCACTTTAGACGTCTGTTAATTGGGGGAACCGACGTCTAAACCCTAAATCCAGAAATTTAAAAGGTCACTTTTTGACTCCGTTTAGACGTTTGATCCCGCCACTTCGAAACTTTCTTGCGTAGTAAGTAAAGTGCATAGGCAATGTAAAATAAAGAGATAGAGAAAGAAGATCAAACATAGTTTTTATCCTGGTTCGACCTCAATGCCTACATCCATTCACCCTTCCAATCAACCACTAATTGAAGGATATTTCACTATAATAATTTGAGAATTACAGCAGCGAAGGTTTTACAGTGAACACACTCTTACAAATGTAAACACCTTCCTCACTCAACAATCAAATATAGAACAAAATACACCTGCACACACAAAACCACATGTTCTTGCTGCAGAATCCCTTTGAGAATCCCCTCTCAAAGTCTAACAGCTCCTCGCTCCTCTTCTTGTCAACCACATACAAGGAAACACCACAATCATCAATTGTAGAAATATTTTTTGATCACAGAAGATACACTTGAGTAGTGCGAATTCGACCAACCAATAAAGTCCACTAAGTGCCTCTCAAGAATGCTTCAAGATTCTTCAAATTCTTCACATTCTTGATTCTTGGAGCGTAAGACAATCTGTAAATAAATCTTCGATCAATTATATCAGATATGAAAGTGTTAAAAATGATCAATCCTTACAGAAATACAAGAAAAGAGTCCATTTATAGTTTCTATCATAACAGACGAAAAATAATCGGTTATGTTAGTAAAGTAATCGGTTACATAAAAAAGTAGATGTAACAGAAATACAACTAACTCAGCTCTTCATTAAATGCACAACTAATGTAATCGATTCTCATTTAATGCTAGTCAAACATATTTAAAAAATATGACCGTTAGAGCATTTTGACTAATTTGAAAACAGTTTTCAAAAGATAACTAACTTAATTGATTATATAAAATGTGTAATTGATTAAGCTTAACACTTAAACAAAATTTAAAAACTTTTTCTCTTTAAAAACTCATCACAACACATTTAAAAAAGATACATGCAAAGACATGAGTTTTAATCGATTCACTAACTTATGTAATCGATTCAAACTTGTTGCTTTGCCATACTTCAAAACATAAGCTTTTGTCCTTGTGGTTTTCATTACTCAAAAACATATAATATGCATACACAGATATAATCACATCATAATCACAATAGTATGCAAAAATAACAGTATGTCCAATATATGCATTAATCAACAATAAGCATTTATAAATTCACATATGTATTAAACATAGAAAACACATTTTTGTTGTGTCAGGACAACATCTGTGTTGTTACAATCAATGTGTTGTCATCATAAAAAATAAACACAGGAGTTGGGTTCAGCACTCACATGACTCCCCCTATCAACAATCTCTCCGTTTTTTTATGATGCACAACCATGATCAGTAGAACAACCATGATGAACAATGCATAATCAGAAATTGTTTTACACAGTTTCAAACAGAGGATACAGATACATATATGTCATACACATTCAACTATCTCATTCAATGTTCAATTATTTCTCCCTCTTTGGACATTAGCAAAAAAAGGAATTATAGCACAATGTAATTGAAACACAGAGATATTGAATTTCACAGAGATGCATCAACAAATGTTTACAGAAAAAAAATGATGTTCTCTCTCAACAGTATGAAATTCACATGATTTTAATTTATTCCCCTTTTACCATGTGAACAATTGTGTGTGTGCATGTGCGTATGTGAGTATGTGTGTATGTATGTTTTTATCTATGTATGTATGTGTATTTATGTGTGTATGTGTGTTTGTATATATGTATGTATGTGTATGTGTGTCTATATGTATGTGTGTATGTATGTATGCATGTGTGTATGTATGTATGTATGTGTGTATGTATGTGTGTTTGTATGCATGTATAGTCTGAACTAGTCAAGTTCATTTTTGTTTAACTTAATTTAAGTAGACAGGGTCTTAAGTATAGTCCTTGTCGTCATTTCCTTCTCTCTTGGGAGCTTTTCATGTTGTTCATCATTAGAGGCTATAATTGAAGAAGCTCCAAGCTAACCAAATAGCATTCCCTCACTGTCTTTTGGTCGATGTGGACTGTGATGATGTCTCATCACGAGGAGGGAAACTTCATAGTCGAGTGAGGCATGAACATTATCCTCCTAAAGCGTTTAGCACATACTTGTCGAGAAGGATACTATTGGCATGGACTATGATGAATCGCAATGGTATCATCATCGTGTTGTTCCCTTCTCCAAACGTTGTATACAAGTTGATATACCTTTTAGTGTCCTCCCTTGCACTCGAGAAGCGTACTATATGATCATCATAAGGTTGTATGTCATCCTCACTGATTTGTAACTTATTAGAGGTCTTCCAATAAAGGAAACCCACTGAGCTTCCTTGATTGAGTAGGGTCTTTTAAACAACAATTTTCTTAATCTCCACAATGATTACCATTGGATCATCTTGTGGAAGATCAATTGCATGGAAATCAAAATTAGATAAGGTTATGAACGACGTCCTCCTCTAATTTGGTAGGAAAACTCAGCTAATAACCACATCATTAGTACGTAGTGTACTGACCTGCATGACGTATACATCCACATGCTCACTAGGATCAGTGGTGTCGTCATATCTATCAATAATTAGACCCTTCCACTTACCAAGTAGGGGTTTTCCACGATCTCATCCATGAAAAGATGTCTTCGACCATTGTGAGCAGTGAAGAGAGTCTGGCGCGACACCTGTTGGGTATTGTACTGCATGATATCTTGGATGAAGAGGGACCTTGGTGTGCTAGGCTATGGTGTCTCGGTCTAAACTCACTTGGAGTTTTCCTAGTTAACTTCCTCCTTCGTGCTTGCCTTTTTCAACTCCATCAACTCCCTTTGCAATTCCAACAATAGTCCCATCTCTCCAGAATTATTCTTAGGGATCTATGTGGTTTGTCATTCTTCATCAAGTTGCAAGAAGACACCAAAACTAATGCAAAGTTCAACTCAACCCCATGGAAGACATCAAATGTGTGCTTCTCACATTTTAACTACCCGCCACATATCTTTACTCCTACAATGTTGATATGTCCTTGATATGCCTATCTAAATACACCACCAAGCTTGGTCTCGCGAGTTTTCGACTAGGAAATCTGTAAAAAAATGCGCTCAAATTAGTAATATATCCCAAACAATAAATATTGATAATAAATATTGATAATTGGATGAGATGTCATATGTCAATAGTATTTATTTATATTACACTTATGAGCTTTTGTCTTTCATGAATTATGTTTTATACATGTATCCCAATTTATAATTTCTTTAACAATAATTCGATATCTGAATCTTTCATTAGTTATTCTTGATTAAATTGATTAAACTAATGTCACCGTCATAAAAATTTGTGATTATCGAGTCTCATCGAAATCTCATATACAATATTAAATATATATATATATATATATATATATATATATATATATATATATATATATATATATATAATTTTATACAGAGATAGAGAGGAACATTATTTGGTGGATTAATTAATGTGTTCTCTAGATCGTTATCTTCTTCTGACTTCTTTTTTTCTTGTATAAGCACATGCATATGCCACTTTTTTCTTTGGAAAATGTTATTTGGACAACGAAATTTTGACACAGATTTAACAACGTCACGTGTCAGCTCTTGATTGGCCAAATAAATTGAAAATAAAACAGAGAAAGGGTTACGGGCGAGGGGTATTTTGGGATTTCGAGGTTAAAATTTGAAGAATTGGGTTTCGCGGTTTAGGGTGGGAAAGACGTTCGTTCAACCCTTGTCGCTCTCTCGCTCTCTCGCTCTCTCGCTCTCTCGCTCTCTCGTTAAAATTTAAAGAATTGGGTTTGGGCGGTTTCGGGTGGGAAAGAAGTTCGTTCAACCCTTCCATATTGTGTCTCGCTCTCTCGCTCTGTCGTTCGTCTTCGAAGCTTCCATCTTCGCTGTCGTTGTCTCGCTCTCTCGCTCTATCATTTTTACTTTGTGTTAATCTCACTTATAATGACAAAAGTAGTGATTGAAAAATGAACGCAACATTATAATAAGAATTTGAAAAGTACGAGACCATTTTCAGTAAAATTAATGGTAATTAATGGGAAGGAGTTGATCAAATTCTGAGTGGGGAGATGGGTGTTGGTCATTGATGTAAACGCAAGAAGTGTGGAGTGACCCGTGATGAGTAGGGGACGAAGTAGTGCAAGGGATGAGTCAGAGTGTTGAAAAAATGGTCTGGTAATCGTTTACAGAATCCTGGTAAACGATTACCCGAGAGAAAATTGGATTTTGTACATAAAGTCAAACACAGGTAGTTAGCCAGGTGAACAGGGGTCACCATTGGAAAAAAAGCTCAGTTTTAGGCAGTTCTGCACCTGTCTGAGGCTGGTCCAGGTGTTTCAGTGGTGGGAGAGGGTGGTTGGTGATGTGATGTGTGTCCAAGGAGTGTGGGGTGACCCCTCATCAGTTGGAGGAGCAACCTCTGCAAGGGATGAGTGAGGGTGTTGAAAAAAGGGTCTGGTAATCGTTTACAGTATCCCTGTAAACGATTACCCGAGACAAAACTGGATTTTGTACAGAAAGTCCAACACAGGTACTCAGTCAGGTGAACGGGGGTCACCATTGGCCAAAAAGGTGAGTTTTAAGCACTTTTGCACTTTTCTTATGCTGGTCCTGGTGTTTCAGTGGTGGGAAGTGATGTTTTGGCACCCCATGATGGAGGAAAACAACAATGTTTATGAGATGAGCAACTTGGGTGAGATAACATGGTGTCAACTTTGACCTTTGCTGGCTATTTTACTGATAACTTTTCCCACCGACCTCCAAATGATGTGATTCTTTTTTTATTAGAAACTAGACTCAAAAATCTTTCCAATGACTACTAATTTGTATTTTTTGGACATCTGAGTTGGTACAGTTTATTCTTTCAAGTTAGCGTTTCATATATTTTTTCCAACTCTGACCTTTGCTTGTTCTTTTGCTCATAACTTTCTCCACCGAACTCCAAATGAGTTTATTCTTGTTTTGTTGGAATCTATACTCAAAGACCTTCCAAATTATGCCTTAGAAATCAAGTTTACACCTTTTTTGACACTGTAATCGATTACAAGGACACTGTAAACGATTACCCGAGACAAAACTGGAGTTTGTACAGAAAGTCCAACACAGGTACTCAGTCAGGTGAACTGGGGTCACCATTGGCCAAAAAGGTGAGTTTTAAGCACTTTTGCACTTTTCTTATGCTGGTCCTGGTGTTTCAGTGGTGGGAAGTGATGTTTTGGCACCCCATGATGAAGGAAAAAAACAATGTTTATGAGATGAGCAACTTGGGTGAGATAACATGCTGTCAACTTTGACCTTTGCTGGCTATTTTACTGATAACTTTTCCCACCGACTTCCAAATGATGTGATTCCTTTTTTATTAGAAACTAGACTCAAAAATCTTTCCAATGACTACTAATTTGTAATTTTTGGAAATCTGAGTTGGTACAGTTTATTCTTTCAAGTTAGCGTTTCATATATTTTTGCCAACTCTCACCTTTGCTTGTTCTTTTGCTCATAACTTTCTCCACCGAACTCCAAATGAGTTGATTCTTGTTTTGTTGGAATCTATACTCAAAGACCTTTCAAATTATGCCTTAGAAATCAAGTTTACACCTTTTTTGACACTGTAATCGATTACAAGGATACTGTAAACGATTACTATAGTGTTTTTTCTGCAGATTGGGTCTGCACTTGTCCAACTTGGTCCCTTCAGTAAGAATGGCTTCTTTCCCACTTCTTGGGGTCACCTCCCATCACCTACCACCATCTACCACCAGTCAAACACCAACACCAAGTAAATACAAGTGGACTTGTGCTTTAAATTAACAGTTTTTGCCAATGATCACCCAGGACACTACAACTGACTACTTCAGTTCAACTTTCTGTACAAAACAGTGATTTCTCTCGTGTAATCGTTTACGAGGCCACTGTAAACGATTACGACAATGTTTTTTCTGCAGATTAGCTCTGCACTTGTCCAACTTGGTCCCCTCAGTAAGAATGACTTCTTCCCCACTTCTTGGGGTCATCAAACATAACCTCCCAACCAGTAATGACCCTTAAATTCACTTGTATGGTTTTTTGGTCAACAAATCCCTTGCAGAGCTTGCTCCTCCAACTGATGAGGGGTCACCCCACAGTCCTTGGACTCACATCACATCACCAACCACCCTCTCCCACCACTGAAACACCTGGACCAGCCTCAGACAGGTGCAGAAGTCCTAAAACTCACCTTTTTTTCCAATGGTGACCCCTGTTCACCTGACTGAGTACCTGTGTTGGACTTTCTGTACAAAATCCATTTTTGTCTCGGGTAATCGTTTACAGGGATGCTGTAAACGATTACCAGACCCATTTTTCAACACCCTCACTCATCCCTTGCAGAGGTTGCTCCTCCAACTGATGAGGGGTCACCCCACACTCCTTAGACACACATCACATCACCAACCACCCTCTCCCACCACTGAAACACCTGGACCAGCCTCAGACAGGTGCAGAACTGCCTAAAACTGAGCTTTTTTTCCAATGGTGACCCCTGTTCACCTGGCTGACTACCTGTGTTGGACTTTATGTACAAAATCCAATTTTCTCTCGGGTAATCGTTTACCAGGATTCTGTAAACGATTACCAGACCATTTTTTCAACACTCTGACTCATCCCTTGCACTACTTCGTCCCCCTACTCATGGGTCACTCCACACTTCTTGCGTTTACATCAATGACCAACACCCATCTCCCCACTCAGAATTTGATCAACTCCTTCCCATTAATTACCATTAATTTTACTGAAAATGGTCTCGTACTTTTCAAATTCTTATTATAATGTTGCGTTCATTTTTCAATCACTACTTTTGTCATTATAAGTGAGATTAACACAAAGTAAAAATGATAGAGCGAGAAAGCGAGACAACGACAGCGAAGATGAAGCTTCGAAGACGAACGCACACAGAACAAAGTGAAGCGCCACGAAACGCGACCTTCGACCTTCCAAGAGAACGCACCTTCGTTTCCAATGGAACAGAGAAAGGGCTATTTTCGGAATCTCAGTAAAAATAAGGGTTACGGACTTCCGTTTCGTAGGTTTTAAAAAAAAATTATTTTTAAAACAAACCAATCAAACAACGACACGTGGCGTTGTCAAAACAGTGTTAAATATGCGTTGTTGGAATATCGCGGTCCTTTTTCTTTTCCATATCCCTTTATACATATCTGACAAGCCCGAGAAGGCATATTCTGTGTGGTTGACCAACATAATGAAGAGGAAAGTGAATTAAGACCAAAATACGAGTGAAAAAGGAGCAAAATGAATATTAAGTCCATAAAGGCTTTATGTCATGAGTCTCTTCAGATACAACGAAGGTATGACATAAAATGAGAAAAAAGTTCCTAGATATAAGTATTGTCACAGAAGAGAGAAAAGAGCATTTGTCATGGTTATGTACCACCATTGGTGAAGATAAATTCTTGCTGCATTTTTATGCTGAGAATTTCTTCCTCAACTACTGCAAGCTGCATTTGTAACTCTAAAACTTGAGTTTCTAGCTTAGATATGATTCCAACACAACCATAAACAGGGTTTCTAATTCGTGCATTTGCTTCATAAACTAAACTCCTCACTGCATCTCCTCTTTGCTCGACGGGAACATTCTGCAAGCAAAAACATACAAACAAGTTAATCAAACACACACAACCAAGAACTACATTGAACCGTTGAAATAGTTTATCATTTCTTAATGAAGTTCTGTTAGATTGATTATAAAAATGAAATAGATATTATTAAACCGATCAGACCTTTAGAATTTTGGTGATATTGCTGCAGCCAAAGACCTTGTGCACCATGGCAAACTTGCAGAGATCGTTGGATGGAAAATAAGGAGCAAAGATGCAATCCGGAGAGCAACGGCGCCTCAACAACTTGCACGAAGCACAAGGTGAAGAAGTACCACCCATTTCAAAATCCAAGAATCGATGTTGACCAGCCTATAGAAAGCAAGTGTTCTTGGTTTCCTGAATTTGAATTTATATATGCAACAAAGGTAACATGTAACATGTAACATGTTTATAATGATGTTGTGATTACAGTCTCTTGTCTAACAAGAACAGTTGTACATATTTGACGTAACTGTGGAAAGCGTTTACGTGTCTTGATGAAAGTATGATGAATGACATCAAATAATGACTTTTAGGATATAGAATGAATGAACTGAATGCTACTAGGGTAATTTTTTCTACACGAAGAAGATATATATAAAGATAATAAAAACAAGTAAAGTTCTTTAATATATTAAAATGAATTTGCCTATCTCCTTTTTCTATTAAGAATTTAGATAAGGGTTTTTACTTTTATAAAAGTTGAATTATATAAATTAATACATCTTATCTTCCTTTATTCAACCAAGGTTAATGAAAAACTTATATGGAGAAACCTTAGATGTATTTTTTAAAATTATTTTTGTGTTTATTTTTTCAGTTAAAATTGAAATTTTATCATGGTAAATATTCACAAATTAAAACTCTATATATTCACTTGAGTATGGGAATAAATATACTATGAGGGTTCATCGCATGGTAACATCAGGACTCGAGACTCTTTCGACCCCTTAGCACGACAGATGCTTCCTTGCGTTCCAATGTGTCCCTCTACAACGAGCAACCAAGTCAACATAACACTTTCGCACGACAATTAATACCACGACTAAAGCCAAAATTAACGCTTAAACAGGGTTAGATATAAGATACAACCCCAAAATATAATTAGACCATTATTGGCCCTTTGCTTAATCACAAACAGTAAAAGGCCCAACATAAAGTAGTATAAGCAGGTAGACATTCAAGATAAAAAAAAAAGTTAGCTTTAATAGACTCAATATATCCTTTCGAAAATTAACTATTAATTGAAACTCGAGATCGAAACCAAGACTGACCTACAGGAACAAAAGCGAAAACGTTAATGGTTTTATAAGGTGTATTTGACCTTGTAAAAACAGCACATTTTTTTTTTTTATATTTTGGTTGATAAATTTTATCCTCTTAACTAAAAAATGTTATAAAATAAAATAAGAGCGAAGTTGGCTATTTTGGTATGTGAAAAATATAGGTGCTTGTACTTAGTTCCTTCAAAGAAATTTTGCGACAAGTGAGCTTCTATGTGGTCCTTTTTATTCTCTATAAATAAATAAAAAATAAATAAATAACTCACGTTTTAACAAATAATATAAATGTTATTTGAGTTAAGTTATTCATTTATAAATGTTGGATTTGTTAAATAGTATGTAAGCGTTTTATTGAAAGAGCAGAAAGTGAAATTAAACAATACATTGAAATTGATAATTACAATATATTATGAATTATTACAAAATGTGCACGGTCAAAATAAGTTGTGAGTAATTTTGACTAACATTTTTCACTAAAATACGACATTATGTTTCACATTTTGACCAAAAATGTTGGACTAATAAATATAACCATATCAAATAATTAAAGACAATAAATTGTATCCATATCCCAATATGTTATCCCTCTCCGTCAGTAAGATTATTAGGTTTCAGCTTTTTTGTCTGTAATCAGATTCTTTCATTTTCAATGAATTTCTCTTCTTTCTCTCTTTCTCTTTGTCCTGTGTTTGATATATGTAATACAAACACATTTGCATTTGACATTTATTTTTAGTTCTGAAATTATAACATGAATTACATTAGAGGTAGGTCTAAATTGAGGTTTTGTTCCTCAACAAAATGGAAGATTGATCATATTTTTTTGTTAGTTTCAATCTCAGAAAGTTAATTTTAATGGATTCACTAGTAAAAAAATTGGTTTTAAACTCGCGTTATAGGCTTCGGTTTAGGTGAAACCGAAGCCTATCAAAATGCAGTGGCATTTTTGTAGTTTAAGCGAACTTATACGTCTCGGTTCAAAATCAACCAAAGCATATAAGTCATATTACCTCGGTTAAAGCAACGACTGAAGCCTAAAAGCCCACCTGCCCCCTGACAGTCTCTGAAATTTGAATTCTGTGTAGAGCCTATGGCTTCGGTTCGTTCAGAACCAGTGTGAAATAGTGTTTATGCCTCGGTTTAAACAGAAACCGAGGTATATAATCATTTTATATTTTTTTTAATTTTTTTCTGGAGACTATATGCCTCGGTCAGGTGTAGAACCGAGACCAATATACATGTATTGCTTCGGGCGAGCATAGAACCGAGTCATATGTGCACGTATCTTAACCAAAAAAACGTAACCTTTCATTTCCTTCTTCCTCTAGATCTGACTCACTCCCTCGCTCTCCCTCCCTCGCTCCCACGCTCTCCCTCCTTTCCTTCTCCCTCCTTTCCTTCTCCCTCCTTTCCTTCTCCCTCCTTTCCTTCTTCCTCCAGATCTGACTCCCTCCCTCCCCGCTTTCTCGCTCCGTCACTCTCTCAGTGCCTCGCTCCGTCACTCTCTCAGTCCCTCGCTCTATCACTCTCTCAGTCCCTCGCTCCCTCGCCCTCGCTCTGTCGCTCCCTCGCCCTCGCTCTCGCTCCCTCACTCCCTCGCTCTCGCTCCCTCGCTCCGTCGCTCCCTCGCTCTCGCGATCTCGCTCCGTCGCTCCCGCTTCCATTGCTCTGTCGCTCTCACTTCCCTTAACTTTGCATCGTTCTTAGAGTTTTCCAAACTGTTAGGGTTTGATTTGTCTCTGTTATCTTCCAATTTCAGATTCTGCCAACCCGAGGAAGATTGTTGGACACAATTTGAGGTGTGGGTGGGAGAGGAGAAGGGGGTGGTAGGGTATCGGAGAAAAGGTTTTTGCAGAGAGAGAGGTGGCTGAATTGGGGTTTGAATTGCAGAGAGAAAAAAGGGGTGGCGGTGGTAGTGATGTGAATTGGGCCTGATGTGAAGTTTGAAGAGAGTGAGAAGCAAAACTCGGAAACAGAGTTGGTGGTGGTGGCGGAGTCGCTGTGTGCTGTGTTCGTGGTGGTTTTTATCACCCTGGAACTTCAAGGACTGCTTCATAGTGAGTGATGAGGGTGTTGCTGCAACCACCGTGCTATGCAATAGATAGAAGATGACAACTACCAATCTCGTCTTTGGGCCAACACTAATTTTTGGTTTTCTTTTATCAACAATTTAGCCAAAAAATAAAAAAAAAATAAAAATAAAAACACCTATTGCTTCGGTTAAGACAATAACCGAGGCAAAATTTTACCATTTTATGCCTCAGTATGCACTTGAAATTAAAAAAAGTAGACTTTTTATCTCGTCTGAATATGCCTCGGTTCGGGAACCGCTGTCTATGGACAAAAATGACCGATGTGGTTTCCTCTTCCTGTACTAGTGATTATTCCACAATTTTAGTAGATAGTCATCATATATTTATAACAATTTCTAGAATTTGTGCAATTTTCCCTATATTTCCTTTTAAATTTGGATTTGGTGCATGGTTATATGTCCTTCAATTATGTCTTCTAAGACATCATATCTATTATTGGATTACAATACTTTTGTTAAGATGTTTGTTTACAACATTATTTTTCATCTACATCATTCAATGTTAGACAACACATTATCATTGTTTATATATACAAGTTAGTGAAGGATAATGATAGAAGAATGAATGTGTGAACAATAACGAGGTATATATTTACCTGAAATGTTTTTTGGAAAACAAGTGTTAACACCTTAACATCTATATTTTTTAGGGACGAAAACAATAACTTTACATATTTTATTTTGTAACATTTTTAAATATGGATGGTGAAACTTGTCAATTCGAAATTATTGTCTCGAGTGTCAATGTTTCAATCAAATTTGTCAAGTGACATTGTTAGAATTATATATAAAGTATTATTTGCTTTAAAGTCTTATCCGTCACGGTTTTATCTTTAAAAGATGTCTCGCTGAATGAGAGTAAAATAATATTTAAAATAAGCTTAATCTTCTAAACGAAACTATTTAGCATAATAGGAAAAACATATTTACATAGAAAATATTAGAAACTTAATCACAAAACACTTCTTTTAGCTATCATTTACATGATATTTAGAAAATTGCTTTATTATTTTCAATAAATTTCGGTGAATTGAAAAAAGCCTATTACAAATTGTATTTTTAGTTTTTTTATTAATAATAAAATATATATTAGTTGAAGAAATAAGATGTTACCATAACTAGTAAATATTAATAATAAAATACATGTTTTGTTACTGAATTGTATGACTATTTCAACATTAAATATTTCACGTTTTATCATATTTTTTTAATATTGAGGTATATAGTTAGATAATCTTTTAATTGGGCACTCATGAAAGACAAGATGTACCAAACAAATCTCGTATGACATTTGTCTACCACGACACCACCCACTACTTCAATGCGTGTCGCTCCACCCGTATAACCCTGTTTTATGTTGCTGAATAATAGACTGTGGATGTTGTAATTTAGCTCAAGCAAGGTGGCTGGGAATGTATTTGATCGTGTAAATTGCATACGTTTGTTAAAAGGGATTAGAATTGATGAATTGGTGAGAATTGAAATTAAATGGTTGGGTTATAAAATTATTTAATTTAATGGTCATATAATCTCAGTGTAAGAAGCACCTTAAAAAGCAGAGTTAAATTATAGCTCTGAAACTCACCCTTTATCTCCAGCTAGCATACATTCAGATAGTATTCTATGATTCAGATTGTCAAAGGTGGATGGCTAGTTATTATAGTAGGTATCATATATCCTTTAAATTGTTTGAATTGAAAGAAAAAAAATACAATAATATTGACGTAATGTATTAAAATTCTTATTTTTAAAATTAAAATTAAATAACAAGGGTAATTTGATTTATAAAACTAGCCAATATTGGAAGTGAATGCATTATAGGTTTGAAACAGTAATAGTTTGTTTTGGAATTGGAATAAAACTTCAATGAAATATTGTTTTCTTGCATTTTATTGTTTAAATGTTGAAGACTATCAATTGTGTTATTTTTCAGGAAAGCGAAAGAGTTGTAAGCAAAGAAGATGGAATGTTTGGAAAACTTGTGCATTTGTTTTGGACTCTGAAGTAACGTTTAATATCTAATAATTAGGAGCTATTGGCCAACCTAAAAGATTGGACAATTTTAGCAATTATTCTTGAATTTTTCTTTTTAATTTGTATGGTTGAATAATGTTATTTTTTATGTTAAATAATTAATTGTATTTAATAATGTTAACAATGTTTAGAGTATATTTTATATAATAATATTTAATTTTATTTTCAAATTATTTAATTGTGTCTTTTATTATTAAAACATTTTTTTATGAAAATCACATAATAGTTGGAATATAAAAAAATAATTTCATTTCTGACGGTTTTAAAAAATTCCTACAAGTGTCGACGGTTTTGCAAATATCTCTGTAAATACCGATGATTTTAGAAATTTCTGGTAATTACCGACGGTTTTTTAAAAACTCCCGTAAATACCGGCGATTTTGAAAACTTTCAAAAATAGTAGCGGTTTTTCAGAAAACCGCCGATAATCATTACCGATGTTGTTATTCCTATGAGTTTTCGAAACCACGAATAATGTATTTAGGCAAGTTAAAATCCTCGATAAAGTAAAATAAAACCTCCAATAAAATTAAACTTTTTTTGTAATGTATACAAACAAGCAAACAAACTCCTCTTACTTGATAGTAAATATCAATGCTGAGATCAGAGTAAATATATATCTACCTTCTATTGTTAACATATTTTTGGAAATATTGTAGGTCTAAGAAATTTCAAAAACTAATTTTAGAAAAAATCAATTCTTTATAACTGGAAATTGCATATACTTCATGAGTGAACTTCTTATACTACTAATAAGGATATATGTAAAATATATTCATATACAAGAATTTTTTTAATGCAATTTTGGCACTTTTTTTTTTCTTGCTATCTCTGTTCAAACTATTATTACCTACTTTTTTACCAAACTTTATCTTTTCTTTTAGTCTCACTTGTTATTATTGTAAAAATTTGAACTGTATATAACGATTTATTTTATGGGAACACTTAAAGGATAGTAAATGCAAACAATTCTGAAGGACAAATACAAATAGGAAACAAATTCAATGATTTTTTTTTCAGAAAAAGTGGCGCGATTTTAATTAATTTTCTCAACTTTTAACTAGTATTTTTATATTTTTAAAAAAATGAAGTTGGTCATTCAATATATAAAAATGGCTTAATTCTCTATTTTGTTCTCAGTTTCGCTCGACAATGTCAAATTAGTCCATCCTTTAAAACGTGCGTCAATTACATCCCTGCTTAATAAAATTTATATCAATGAAATCTCTTCCGTTAAATCCGTACAAACGGCGTTAATAGAAGAGAGAAAAATAATTAACGCCGTTTGTACGGATTTAACGGAAGGGATTTCATTGATATAAATTTTATTAAGTAGGAACGTAATTGACGCACGTTTTAAAGGATGGACTAATTTGACATTGTCGAACGAAACTGGAGACAAAATAGGGTATTAAGCCTATAAAAATTAATTGAAATTACGGTATTTTTTTCTGAAAAAAGAGTCACTAAATTTTCCCCATACGAACAAGAAATGAATTCAAACCATTAGCTAGTAAGTAATAAACTATTACACTAATAAAATCCTCGCTATTTAACATATATATTCTCTTTATTTCGTTTGTAATTTATGTAAAAATAGTTAATAAATTTTATTATTTTGACATTTAGATGTTTAGTTGTATTTTATAAGGGAAATGAAGCATAGCAAAAAGTGAGAGAAGCGGTGATGAAAACTAGAAATAACTGAAATTCCATGATTAATTAATAAAGTAGTGGTCAAGTGTTCTAACATGTTCTCTAATTTAAGCGTTCACATTTAACAACAAACTCTTTTTTCTAAAGTAGTTTGAACTTTTTTACGATTCTCATTTACCCAAAAACTCTACATGATGTTTTATTGAAATAATAATATTATACTACTCAAATATTAGTCTCTATTCAAATATCAATATAAAACACAGTTACAAAATATTTATGAATTTTAAAACATGTATATTAAAATTTATATACATTAATAAACTATGAAAAGTGATTACTTTTCTTAAATTGTCCAACCGGACAATTCAAGATTCAATACTATAAATTATAATTATTGTGTCTTCTTATATTCATTTTTAAAACATACATTTCTTCAACAAACTTAAAGATAGTAAATAATTTTTGTATTGAATCTCAAACGAAAAATTAAGGTTAATTCAATACAACAATATATTTTTGTATACAAATCACATATCAAACATACAAAAATTGAATAACCTACTACAACATTATATAAAATTAGATGTTCATTTTAAAAAATAAATTTAAGACAAAAAATAAGAACCTGAGAACAATAAAAGAAAAGAATAATGGAGAACGGTGCAACTACTCGTGTTTTTGAATGCACCAAAAGCCCAACACAAAAAGTAATACCTAGATACAAATACAAAAGACTTATTAGTATTACGAACCAAAAGTAACTCAAAACGTTCAAAAAAAAGGTAAGGAACGAATAAAACAAAACTCATTGAGGAGAAACTTGAACAAATGAGTGAAAGACCATGGAAAAGGAGGCAATGACCACGAAATTCAGACAGCATTAATGGAGACAATGACAACGACGAAGGAGACAATGACCACAGCAAGGAGACAATGGAGCAGTATTAATCGAAAGGAGGGTTCAAGAGCAACAGATATACACAAAAAGAAACTATAAAAGGCTATATGAATTTGCACCTTTTTTTACCATTGCAAAGACATACTTCCTTGGTTATTTTAATAACTGAAGAAATATGTACTCTATGACCTTGGTTCTACTAAGAACCGATGTCTAAAGCTCAACGAAATACTTAAAAAAATAAAAGTTTTGGTGCCAATTTTGACTTTTGGCTCACACCTTTAACCTTGGTTCTTTGTAAAACCAAAGCAAAAAGGGTTTATGACACTAGTTCTCTAAACAAACAAGGTCATAACATCTCTTCAAAATCTGAACAGTCTAAAAGTTCCTTTTGTTGGGTGTAAAGTCAAGAACCTATAAGAGTGATTCTATAAAAAACTGAGGTCATAAACCTATTGAGAAGCTAAAAAGTCTGACATAATCTCTTTGTAGGGAGAATGCTAGAACCTTATGACTTCGAATAATTGAGGTCATAGATCTTTGACCAGTGTGTATTGAAGTGAAAAGTTTAAATTTGTAAATATGTGACCTACCTTTAGGTTTCGGTTATTTATTATCCGTCAAAAGGGGTATATGACTTCAGGTTTTTATAACCAAGGTTTATAAATTTGCAAAAATTACAAAAATGTTATCGTGTCTTTTTGTGTTTCATTTTCATCGAAATCAAAACCAATTAGACTTGTTAAAAATCTATTTTTGTACTAGTGTATATTTTAGCGAAAAAACAAATTTATTTTTTATACCCATTGAAATAGGATTGAGCACCAGCATGTAACTCCCATAAACAGATATCAAAATAAGTTTTAATGAATGAGAATTTCAGATTTGGATTAGATAAACGTAAGAGAAAAGATTAAATATGGGTAATAAAAAAAGTATACTATAGAAGGAGTACTTTTATAATTATTAGGCCGTTTATTTCAAGATAAAGTTGTTAAGAAAATATCAAATTTTTAATTGACTAATATTTTTATGCTATGATAGATTATAATGATGTTGTATTAGCATATTTGATATTTTAAAATTTTGATTACAACTTAGAAAAAAAAGGATTTCTAATTTATTTTCGAAAGAAAGATTTGTTCTAGTATGTATAAAAGTTTCGGATTGCATAGGAGTTCAGGGTAAGTATAGTTTATATTAATTCTTCTATCTTTAACACATTGAATCTTTTAAATATAAAATGGTGGTAGAAATATGAAGTTCCAAAGCAACCAATATATTGAAAATTGAATATAATGTTATCTTGATAAGCTTAGGCCAAAATAATTGCATCCTCTTTAAAACCAAATAATAGTTCTAAGTTAATTTGATTGAGAACTTTGTTTTAGTATACAAATAAATTTCTCATTTCTTAAGACTTAAAAGTAGTTTATATCCTCAAGCTATACAATTCATAAACATCAATTACATTATGCATTACACCTCAAAATTGAGTTGGGTGTTACTCCCTCCACCACCACATTTTCTCCCTCCACCTCCCCAATTCTATTACATATTTTTTGAATTACAAAACTAACCTTTTATAATTACAAAAATAACCTTTTTACTTTTTAATCCTAATTATTTACTTTAACCCTAAAATCTATCTTTCTACCCCTTCTCACCCACCTCTCAACCCTCTCAGATTCTCACCCAAACTCCATCACATCCGTTTCTCATCTTCCATTTTTTCTCCATATCCGTTTTCTTCCTCCTTTAGCGGTTTGGTGATGTATACTAATAACAATAAAGATCCTCAAAAATACATTATTAAAATACATCAAAATATATTCAAAAATAATATATCAAAAAATATAAATTATATTATTTAAATATCTTCAAAATTATTATAAAAAAAACTGTAAAATATAAACCGTATAATCTTTAAACGGATGTGAGCATCCGTCAACGGATGTCAACATCCGTTTAAAGATTATACGGTTTATATTTTAGGGTTTTATTACGCACCTTCACGCCTCTGAACCAGCATCTTGAAGCACCACCACACTCACGGCTGAAGATGAATTGCTTTCCCCACTTTCAATCTTACTAAACACAAAGTCCACCACACTCTCACGTCACAATTCTATAAAAGAGAAGAAGAAGTGGAACATGAAAGACAACCCAAGGGTAATGGAACGTAAGAGACAACCTGGGAAAAATAACAAAGAGAAAGAGGGAAGAATGATAAAGAGAATGAATGTTCACGTGAGATTTTAAATAATATTAATCCTAAAATTTTAATAAGTGTAAAATAGGAATGAAAAAATAAAGAAAAGGATAAAAGGGGAATTGGGTGGTGGAGGAAGCAAGTTGTGGTGGTTGAGGGATTAACACTCAATTGAGTTAAATAAAGTGCAATAGTTCATGTACATTATTTAATGAGCCATAGCATTAAGCTATATCAAACATAAGTACCAACCATGTCATGTTACTCTTGAGAATATTTATTTAATATCCTTTTAATTTAAATTAGTTTTTAAAAAATATTTTTGTTTTAAAAATATATTTCATATAAAGATAAAAATATATTTAGTTATTATTTAGATTTAGAAAATCAAAATTGATATATTGTAATTATTTTATTATCATATTTTGTTTTATATATAAAGCATATAAAAAAATAAAACAATAAACTCTTATATAACATATTTTAAATTTCCAAATTTCCTAAAATTCCCAAAACAAATTATACCATGTAAGCATTCATCACGTTTTCGAGAGTTATACAGAAGTATAAATACCCATTGTACTATAGTATGGCTCAATATATTCTAAGTATTTAACGAGGAATCAAGTTGCTCATTTTCTACATAATACTCAAACTTTTCTTTTCAACAATTTCACATTTTAGTTATTCACATAAATTGATAAGCAATATGGATACTAAGTTGAGCTATTTACATGAAATTCAAAATTTGAACTTAATTTTTATTCTCAAACTTGGTTTTTCAACTGGTACCTATGATGATACTTAAAAGTTTTTAATTTCTTAATCATATATTATTTAATTCATATTTCTTTTTTTTTCATTATACTTACTCCATAATGATACGATGATTCAAGAGAACTCTTAAAAACAAAATAATCATTCGAAAAGTCTTATCATTTCAATATGCATAGAACCACCTTATCAATAAATTTTATCTCAAATAATTATTACTCCTAAATGACATCATCTTGAACAATAAATACAACTCAAAGCTTGTCTACAAATATAAATTTTTTCAAATTATTTTAACATGCTATAAATACCATCTCTCAAAGTATTAACAAGTTCTAGCCTTATCATTAGTATTATTCAGCTTGAGCATAACACCAACTTAAATAATACAACAAAGGTTATTGAAATTGTTCATATGAGTTTTTATCTTACTTAAACATTAATTAAATAAAAGTTAAATATCTTTTTAGTTCATAAATTTAGACATAAAACTATAATTCTTCTATATCTCAAACTTTAACACAATTTACTTCTCAAACTTTAAAAGTAAATAAATATAATCATTTTAATCAAACTACATAAAATTTTATTGACATATTAAATGAAATTTCAAACTAACATTTGAACTATCTTTGACACATTTAAGTTCAACTATCATTCTGGAACATCGTTTAACAGAAATAAAAATTTGTGTCATTGAGTGAAAAGGATTATATTCATTCATTTTTTAAGTTTAAGTATCAAAATGTATTAAAGTTTTGGACAAGAACAAATTTCAATTTTGTATCCAAATTTAAAAATTAAAAACATATTTAACCCATAAAACAACTATCTTACTCCTTTACACAATTTATATTTTACTCAAATTTAAAGCTTGAGATATTTGTGTATCTACTCTCATTCAAAATACTCAAATAATTATCTTATAAATCATTGCTATTTTAGAATTGGTTATTTTCTTATATATTCAAAATAGTTAATTATAGTTACAAGAAATAAAACCTAAAAGTTGACTTGTTATTTCTAGTATGCATACATTTTTGTTACATGATCACCCCAATTTAACCTATAAGATTTTATTCTAGATACATTAATCGATTTAAACAACTTGATATGACCTTATATAATAAAAGATATCGTAGAGGTGACTAAAAAAATAAAGTTACATATAAACTTATATGCTCTAATTACGAGGAGTTTGGGGTGAAGTAGGAGCTTCTCAAAATGGATCCTGGTGATAAAACTATTGCACTAAAAAAAATAAAAAATAGAAGATTTATTTGCAAAAGATTTTATGATATTTAAGTAAAGAGGGAGATATATTAATGAATGTAGAAATTTTGAGAGTTAAGTATCATGGTTAAGTAACTTTTACTCAATCTCATTTCTCTACTTAGTTTTTATTTTATTTTTTTTTACTTGCTCATTGACAAGAAGATTAAAGTATCATGGAGTTTATTGGATATCATACATAATACTCATTAGAATCACTGTCTCGATTCAGTTTCAAAGTCATCCAGACATAAAAGAAATTTGCAAATTTACCTGGTAAACTCTATTTTCTAATCTCTGTCATCAAAACCAAGTTTCAATTAAAAGCAAAACCAAAGTTGATTTTGCAAAAGTAGAAACCCATTTAAACTTACAAAACGAAAACTATAATCCAATTATCTAAAGACACACAAAAACTTGCAGAGTAAAACAATCAGGCACTTTTAAGCTTATAAGAAAAACAAATTAGCCTTCTGAACTTTAACAGGTATTGCTAAAGAATGAAATACACAGGAAAATTGAACCTACGTAGACTACCTGAACTGATTACACTGAAAATAAGCACGGTGATTCTATATACAAACTTTAAATTTATGAACATTTTCAGATATCAATAAAGTAAAACTATATGCGCTACTGTTCAATAAGTTTCATTTGGGGGAATGGAGACATATTGCATTGCTACGTTACATTTTTCAACTCTTAAAAATTTAAAGCATCCCCAGAAGCCTACCTAGGTACTTGAGAATGTTGGTGATCATAAGAATGATGTAAGGGTGCTCCGGCTGCGTTTTGAGAATGTGAGTCAACCCCAGCTTGCATCTGAAAAGTCAAGCAAATTTGAATTATTTATCCTCCTATATGCATGAATTTGTGCGGAGGTATTGTATTAGGAACACAGTCAAATATGAAAACAAAATATCCACTTGGATAAATACATTCAGCAATAGAACTCAAGTCAGTTAGCGGATCAAGTTTTTGTTCCCAGCAAATAAAATGACTTCAAAAACGAAAACAAGAAAAAACTGTTGAGGAAGCCAAAGGAAGTTCGTCAAATCACCAATTTGGCAGCAATTTCCTATTTTGTAAAGGTGGAACCATTTTTTCATCATCGTAGAGTTAAATATGTTAATAAACATTAGAATCTATTCATTTTTCGATTTAATAAAAACAAATGTTAGCATTCAAGAATCATTTGTATTGTTGACTTTTCTATGCGTGATTGACTATATTTCAGAATCAGACTGGGGAATCGTTTACGATCTGCTTGGTTTTGAAGGGAAAAATGCAGAGAATGGAAATAGGGAATAAATAGATAACAGATAAAATTGAATGTTTAATTATTTTGTAGAGTACGAATAGAAATAAATTGTTTTGAAAATTGTGTAGAATGATCTATTCAATAAGAAATAAAAACAGAGATGAATAAAAATGGATAAGAAACAATAGCGTGGATCTCATGATTTAAAAATTGTTTCCTTTCTTTTTTTCTTCCATTTAACACACTAAATTAATTCACTCCCTCTTCATATTTCCACCTCCACCCCACCGATCAAGACAGAGTTCTGCTCATATAAATTGATAGCATAATCTAGTGTAGGGTTTGGCGTTCAAGGAAAGTTTTGACAGGCATTACCAAAACAAATAGGAAGTTACTTTCTGCATCCAAAAAATTTCTTGCTGCACATATCTGCAATGTTTTTCTACCTTCTCCAGTCCAGAAGTCACCAAACCAGAATGAAATTTTACAGTTTGAATTGGTCAATCCCAAATGTGAAATCCCCGAAAATGATTTTACATTCTGAATTGGTCAATCTCAAATATGATTTTACATTCTGAATTGACGAATCTGAATGATGAAAAGATTCAGGAAGAGATTTATTTTAGGTGCAGAAAGCAAATGCCAAACAAATATAAATTGTTTCTTTTTATAGATCTGAAGTGAAAAAACAAACTGTTCATAAATCAGAACCAGATGCACACTACTAGACTAGCCTGCAAAAGCCAAATCAAACTGGTAAGAGAGTACCATACATACCTGATGCATGCCATAAGAACAAGGAGGGTATCTGACTCCTCCATACCCCATCTCACGATTGTCATAGTTATCAGGAGGATATCCAGGACCTGTATAGACACAAATCTATAGATTTATAGGATGCGTCTACGAAGAACTAAAAAGATATGTTTAAGTGCTTTCTTCTTATAGCTAAACAAATTTAGTCTCTGAAAAAGTATTAAAGAAACGCACTATATCAGTAAAATAACCAATATTTTAAGTGCCATAAGTTTTATTTATTATAATAACTTTAAGAATGTCGTTTCTAATCAAAAATATTTTCTTTAAAAAAATTAAACAGGTCCCTAACGAACAAAGTTTGACCAAGTTTTCAACTTATACTTCTGTTATATCTATCAAGAATTTAAGATGAACGACCAAGACAGTTAAATTACTTGGTTTTGCATCTGCAGCAATTGCAGCCCTTGCCCTCTTCTCTGCATTAGCCAACTCAGCGCGTAACTTTTCAACCTCACTGGACATTGTAATCATATTGTTGTCCATTACCCGTTTGTGTTCAAGGTTACTAGCATGTGTCTTCTTCTCAAATTCAATAGCATTCCTGTAGCATCAATAAATGAAAATGTAAAGCATGCACATTGCACAATATTCCAGACTAAGTGAACTTTTGCCCTTGCATCTGATTAGATGAAAGAAATATCACTCTTCCAACAGGAAAAGATAGAGTAGTTGAATTAGGAAGCCTGGAATCAGTAAAGACAAGGACAATAACAAAATCTAGTTAGTCAGATTAAATCTTACTTTGTTATATAGGCTGACAAGTATTTGAACTGATCACAGAGTTCAATATTAGAAATCAAAATAAACAAGGAATGAGATATAAATCTGACATGCTTCTGTACACAGTGAACAATAGCCATCAACATTAATTTTTTCCTCTTTTGCGAGCTCCATGGTGGCATCATGAAGTTTCAAAGTTCAAAGGAACTCAGACGTCAGCATCAAGATTTTAGAATCAGTAGCCTCAATGCATTCAAAATCACAAACTGGTAAATAAATCATAAACCAATGGACTGATAATACATACAAGTTCAAAAGCTAGGATTGCGTTTGATAGAGAGGAAGCACTTGAGAAAAAGAAAAAGAGAAAATGGTGAAAAATAATGGTAAAATAGGTTGTTTGGTTCAAGAGAATAATAGTGATAATAAAATTTTGAAATTGCTTGGTTAGAAAAAGAAAAGAAAAGAAATTAATATATTAATTAAAATACAATGTTGTCCTTCTTTGATTTTTACACATTTGGGGGAATAATTGACGACTATAAAAAAACTGTGTAATCAATTATATGTTGACATATATCAACATATAATTGACTATACAGCTCACAAAATTGATTATATGATCTTGTTGCATTGACATCCTTATCTCTATTTGTGCGTTATGGAGAGTGCAAGCTAGCAGTGCAGAGCAGAAAGAAGAAAGAGTGTGTTTGTAGCAGATATCATATATGTTCCTCACTGTTAACTTGCACACGCAGAGACACTTCAAGAAATATACAAAATTCCCATTCACCAAAATGCAAAATGAGAACCAAAAAGTCCAAGCCATCTCACTAGAAGCTCTAAACAAATAAATGAATGTCTTAAAATTTCATGGCCTCAAATAATCGATGATTCACATGACTAAAAAATTAACAATTTACCTTCCTCGTTGAATCTCATGGAGCATGGCCTCTATATCGGCTTTGATCTCCGGCAAAAACTGCGCCTCGGCGCGCGCCCTCTCGAGGTCACTATCCACTGTCTGCAGCTGCGCCGCAAGCCCCTTCTTCGCCGCCGCGAGCTCTTGTACGTCCGCCCGCACCCGATCCAGCTCGGCGCTCATTGCGGCAACGGCGCGCACCTCCGCGTCCACCTTCAGCGACTTCTCGTAGATCTCGCGCACTTCCTCGTCGCGCTCGGCCTTGACCTCGGCAGCCCTTGCGGAGAGGCGACGGAGATCCTCCTGAGTGGCGGCAAGGTCCTGCTTTAGGGCCACGTGGATGCCAGCGAGGCGCTGGTTGTCGGCGATGAGGTTCTGGATCTCGCGATGGCGCTTGTCGACGCGGTCCTCGAGGGCGCGGACCGCCGCGACGGATGAGGAATGTGCGAGGCGCGCTTCGTCGAGGCGCGTGAAGGAGGAGGGCGCGTGTTTGCGCCCCGCCATTTCGCGATTTTGAGAGTCTCTGGTTTTAATTTGATGCACAATACAGAGGATAGAGCGGCTGTTGTTGAGTGAGTATGGATGTGGATGCTGCAAGTGCTTTCTTCTATCTCTCCCTGATTTTAATTTACATCTTCTCAACTTTCAAATTTTAAATAAACCAAAGAATATTAATTTGGTTTCTATGACTTGAGTTTCTCTCATTTAGTTCTATTGTTTTTCAAATTTTAATTTAATTTTTTTAATTTTATTTAATTTAATTATTTTTATTAATATTATTTAAATAATTAATAAATAGTACATCGTATATGTGGCATATGTTATGTGTCAATTCATAATTTTTTTTATTTCTTTTAATTTAAAAATGTATTATGTATGATATTAGCAATGTGTTATATCCAATTTCATTATATTTTTTTAATTTTGTGTAATTCAATTTTATTTTTTTTTTAAAATGGACCAAATTTGTTTCTTCCTAAAAATCAAATTTAGCTTTTATATAAATATTATAATCATGTTTTTATTAAAATTCAGATATTTTTAAATATTTCTAATTTTATGTTAGAATAGATTTAAAATTAAATGAAAATTTTAAAAATGAAGACTAACACTAGTTTAAAATTTTTAAGAGGTTAAAAATTACATAAAATATTAAAAATGTAACATCCCATTTTAATAATATAAAACTACTAAAATAAAGAGTTACATAGACGATGACTTACAAGAAATCTGAGGCTTAAAGAGTAGGAGATTCTACACTCGAAACTAAACATATCCATGTTGTTGCTTCATCATACTCCTCACGCTGAAACATATCCCTAAGCTCACACCCATTAAGGTGATCATTGGAAAAGAGAAAACACACACAACAACAAAGATAAAAGCAAGAGTAAGCTAGTGATACAAAACATTTTCATAATACATCAAAAACGTATTAAACATTTTACTTAATGATACATATCTCACACCAAATCAACCAAACATTTTATTCATGACAACCCTTTTGACATGACTATCCGGATTAGTATGAATATCGAGCTATGACAGTTCGTGCACTTGTTGTGGTGAAACAGTTGGCCCACCTCAAGCTACCATACAAGGTTAGTCCGTTATCACTCGCCTTAGGCCAAGGTAAAGCCCCTAGACTAGGACCTCCTGTTATTCTCACGACATGCCTCTCCTCTCTCTACTTGAGAATTGGTGACCATTAGAATCTCAAGATGAACTCCAAGACTGATATTCTCATATTCATACTTACAATGCTTGAAACCACCACTGAGAAGTTCTCCTTGGAACCTTCTTCCATACCTTTGAAACCATTGAGATCACTTCACATTCACATAGTACCAATACACGAGACTATTGATCATACATCAAATAAATAGAAACACCCATACCAGCAATAAAAAATCATACAATAACACAATTTCTTCATGGCATATTGATACTCACATTTAGGTAAGGAAAACAGCTCTGAAACTCTCATCAACAGCTCCGGAAGGGTCTAAAACCCCCAAATGAAAAAAAAGAACGTCCAAAATGGACACCCGAAACCCCAAATTTGAGATCCCAAAAACTGAAAAAAAAAATCTATTGAGTTGCGCCTAGCGCCCCAAAAAGGGGTGCCCGGGCGCCAGACCCGTGGAACAGGGGCGCTCAAGGGGTGCCCAAGCGAATTCTTCTCCCAAAAACGCCCAAGGGCCCCTTGAAGGGCGCCCAACGTTGTACTAGGTTCTAAACTTCACCTATTTGGACTTTGGTGACCCTCTATACAAGTTTAAATGATTCTTAAACACTCTTAGGCACTGAGAAACATTTAAAAACAGAACCCTAACTTGAATTGACCGCTCCAAACCCAAATTCACTCCTATAAGCTACCCAAACTCAAATGTACACTTTCTAACCCCTATATTAGTTTCCCAACTGCATAACCAAGTCCAAATACACTTGCTAGTACATCCAACACCTCAGATTTCTCACAGTCCCTCTTTTCAATATCTCACCACTCAAAACCTCAAATTGGGCCAAAAACCTCTAAGAATTCACCCTAAGATGACATCAACTTTCCTATATCAGATGTTTCTCATTTAACAGCCTATACAAGTCCTAATTGGTCTTATAACACACTCCCAATTGTCCAAAACAGTCAACACCTCTTACTTCCAATTCTCACTACTCAACCCCTCCCCCCCCCCTTTCCACTAAAACACTTCAAAACTTCAACAATGAACCCTAATATTTCCTCCATATCAGTTTTCAACCATCTAACTCTTCTAACAAGTCCCAATTGACCACATAACAGTGCTAGACCAATTGTCATCTCACTCCAATACCAAATTCTCAATTTCACTCACCAAAACCTCTCTTTTAAACTTGAAACTCAAGCAACTTGACCAATATTTCATACAACTACTTGAATTCAGTTTCAAACATTTCAACATCATGATCATACTCAATTATAACATTATTAATCATCACAATCACACTATACCACTTATATTCAACACCACACTATCAATATCACCAATCAAACATACATTTTATACACCCAATCATACCAGTTTTCTCAAAATCATCTATAACTCATAAAGACACCAAATTTATAATATAAAGGCAACTAAGACAAGTTCTAGCTTCCCTTACCTTAAAAGAAGCATCCTCAACACACAGAAACGTCCCGCCAGTCGCTTGAAACTCAAGAAATTTCTAAACGAACTTACGAGACACCAAAATTAAAACGAACAAAGTTTTAGAACTCTAAATTCACCAATAGCTAGAAAAGAGATGACTCAGGAGCAAAGAGGACAAAAAAACGAGTAAAAACTTACTTACTCTAAATCAGAAATTGATCAGTTAGATTGGTAGACATTGATGCCATTGTCATCTAGAAACCTCTTGACCGTCAAAGAGATGACTCAGGAGTTAGAACTCTTAGAGAGAAGGTAGAAAACTCTAGAAAACTGGTTTCTAGAGAGATGGTACGTTTTAAAATCATAAAAATCGTTTATAACAAAACTATTTATAATAAAATCATTTAACAATAAAATAATCGAGTCTCACTATTTTTAGACTACCACCTCTCCTAAAAAATCATTTTTTAGGTGTTTTACAAAAAATCTGATCAACTATTAAATAAAAATGTCACACAACATTATATTAATCCATTATAAAATAAAATTGTTAAATACTTCAGATGGTATACTGATGATGGGGTTGTGGAAAGGGAAAGTAGTGTAAAGTGTGAAGGCAAGACTGAGTATTTCTTGAACAGAGAAGCAATGGAAGGTGGATGAAAGATTATAAATGATTTGGAGAAATTAGTGAAGAAATTGGATAAAAGGCTTAAGGTGTTCATAGGGGTTGTTTCTGTTCTTTGTCTGCTAAACATTATTGTAGTTACATTAGTGTTGTTTAGTTCATAGGAGTGTTTTCATTGTAATTATGATAGAATGTAGTTAGTATGCAAAGATTCAGTGTTGTATAATTGACCTTGTTATTTATGGTAATGGACGAAATTTATTTTGAGTTGAAAAGTTTGTATTGTTTCTTACTTTTGGTAATGAACAAGGAAATTCAGAGTCTTAATAAGTGTGAAAGTTATATCAGTAAATGGTTGGCCAAAATACTTTTGGTAAAGAACTGTGAAACAACATTGCATCATAAACAATGGCTGGCCAAATATTTTGAAGAAACAAAATTGTAAACAACAACCATCATAGTGAACTGATCAGCATAAACAACATTTGGATGACAATCAGTAAAATGAACCATTCGTGCAAACAAACTTCAATTTAGATAATTAAAAGTTATGGTCACATTACATATATTTGATAAAGCATTAAACCAAAAGTTATGGTCAGATTACATAATTGTTCAGATGCCACCAAAATGAATATTAGACCAGAATGTTTGGGAAAATATTTAAAAGCCTTAAACTATTACACAATGGCATTCCTATAGTGTACTAGGCTTCAGGTTGAGTGGATAGAGTTTGTTCTTCACAATGCACATGATCTAGTTGGGTTGTTGTTGGGCAATGAATTTTGTTGTGGCCATGTTCCCTACATATGCCACATCCTTTCCACAACCCAGATTTGGTCATTCGTGAATCATCCTTCCTCATTTCCCATTGCTCTAGTCTTCGCTTCTTCTTAAGTCTTCCAGGCAATATTCTTTTGTGTGGAGGGAAGACATTAGGATATGGAGTAATGTCCCACATGTTGGCTCCATTGATGGGATATATAATTGATGAATATGTCTCCTCATATGTGGACTTCATGTAGCAAGAAGGAATAAATTATTCTCCATCCATGTTGAGGAACTTCATTGCAGACAATGAATGACATCAGGGAATTCTAGTGGTGATCCATGTCCTACATGTGTATGAGCAATCATCTATGTTCACTACGAACGTATCTCCACTGTGAAAGATGTGATGAACTTCAAAAAGTTTGTTCACTGACCAGCTGTGGACAAAAAGACAACAATCATTATGAACCAAAATAACAAATTAACATAACACATAAGTCATTAATAGACTTTACCTAGGAATCCAATGTTTAGTTAACTGAGATTCCTTTCTAAATCTGGTTTGGATTTTGGGACAAATGGATCCTGTAAATATGCTTGACCTGTTCTTGGCCCATCTTTGCATGATGTAAACCTGTATCTCCTTCAACATGATAATTATGGGTTTACTACTAGTATGAACCAAGACACTATTGAAAACCTCACTCATATTATTAACTAAGGTGTCACATTTAACTGTTGTAGTGAACCTTGATCTTGACCAATACTTACAACAAATAATAAAATAATTATTAACATTATCTAAAGAATGAATTGTGTTGTATATGAAGACTAACATTGGAGGAATGTCAATAAAATGCTTAAAAGCATCTTCGTTCAGTGCTCTTTTGTTTCTCATCTCCATTTCCCAAGTTTGTGGGTGTGTGACTGTAGCTGCCCTCCACATTAAACGCTTGAGGTTTTTGCTAGGGAATTTCTTCCTGAAGTTGGCATACAAGTGCCTCACACAAAATATTTGGTCAACTCTAGGAAGCAACTCTTGCATTGCTGAAAGTGGACCCTGCAATTAAAATATACAAGTAATTCATAAAGGCACACCTTAATGTAGGCTCTCTATCAACATCAACGATTAATAAAACCCTAAATCCCCAAATTAATACCCCAATTTCTGAAATTGATTGAACTTTGCACGAACCCTACAATGTCAGAACCAACTTCTCCCAATCTGAATCCCTAATTCGATAAAATTCAATCACAATCCCAATATTTCATTCCTTCTTTCCATTTCTGTTTTTTAAAAAATTAAATATCCACCTTAAACTAAGGTGCCCCTACTAATGTCAACCACGTCAATTAAAAAGACAGTTCATCGTGCCACATCAACTATAGGTTAACGCCGTTGAGTCCAATTTAACAGAAGGGACCAAATTGTTGCAATTTTTATAAAATAAGAACCTAATTGAGACGAAAAAAAAAAACAGAACCAATTTGAGATTTCCACCAAAATGAGATGTGATGAATGATTAAACCTATTTCAATTCATTGATCTAAATAACTTTGACCTTTTGCTTATACTATTTCAATTTAATCTTTAATTTAACTTGATTTTCAATTAAGATAGATTCAAATCAGCTGAACCTACTTATTTTAACCTTCAACTCTAATTGTTCTATTCAACCATTAGTCCCAATCGACTTAAGTTGATCACCAATTGAAATCAATTCTACATGACTTTTATACTAAGCTGACTATGATAACCTTCAACCCCTTCAAATTAAACAGAGTCAACTTGACTTAAGCGTCCCTCTAGATTAAACTAGATCAATATAACTTTTGATTGACTCGACTTACGCGTCCCTTTATGTATATATTAAATTATTTTAATATACACTCATGTATATATTGAAAATATTAAATTGTTAAATACTCTTTTAATATTTAACTTTAACTAATTTTATTTTAAAATTTTAATTTTAGAATATATATTATTAAAATGAAAGTTTATCTTAAAAAAGAAATTTAATTGCAGTAAATATTTTAATTAAACCTTAGAAAAGAAAACTAATTACAGTAAATATTTTAATTATTTTATCCAAAACAAACATTTAGAAAATGAGGAGACTTTAATTCTAAATAATTTAAGTTTTTGAAATTGTTGAAACCCTTAGTACAAAGATATTAACTTTTTTGAGTATGCTAATTTATTGTTTTATATATCATATCAAACTAAATCATAATTGTTGTTGACCAAACAATGTATATGATCAATAATTTGTAAAATAAACAGCATACTGCATAGAATTATTCGTTCAAGTTAGAAAAATATCTCGCACAAAAATCAATGTATGATGATCTTCAAAACAATCATCTAGTAAACTTCATTTAAATTTTGGTTCTCCTATTCTATCATTAGATTCAAACTCTTAACATTATATCCTTTCAAAAATACAACTAGTTACTAGTCATGAATAAAAAAGAAAAGTACCAATTTTTAGAAACGTGTTTATACACTATCTCAATCCTACATAGTGAGTCATTACAAATATTAGAAACAAATGCCCGAATCAAATGTTCTGAAACGAAAAAGTATTTGTGGCCCATCAAATTTTCATCGAACCATAAGATATGAAAAATCTACATATTATTACATAAATGTTTTCAACAATTAATATATTTATATCTACCTAAAAGACGGTCTAGTGGACCAATTATGTCAACAACCTATGCAATAACACAGCCACAAAGAAAACATATTTTGGCACGGCCAAACGACAACATTTCAAGCAGCTACTGCAAGATGATCAAAGCCAAGAAAGGCCAACACACGGCAGAGTTTTAATCCAGCCAGAACTCCGATGGAAGACTACGAAGCCTAAGAAGGGTAGACATGGTCGAAATGGCATATTCTTTACCATTCAGAATAATAGGTGAAAATCTGTGGAATACAAGAAGCTAAACGAACAAATATTTGCTTGATGATACATATAAGCAAAACCACCAAGGATCGTTAATGTGCGAACCTAAAGTCTAGCAACTCCTCCCAGCACAACTGTCCTTAGTCATATCATTAAACAATTGGAAGAAGTATGCAACCAATCAGACAACTGTTATGATCATCCATAGCTATAGGCTCTCCACGCTGTAGCCATAACCAACACTATAATTTTAATAGAAAATAAAACAACTATTTGCTAACTGGCAACAGTTATAAAGGTTCCAACCAGATGAAATTTGGCAAAACAATAAAAAGGAATCTTCAAAACCTCTCCGATGGGTAGTAGTTATTTCAAAAAGAAAAAATGAAGCAAACAAAAAATAACTTGAATCTTCCAAGTGCAACAAAATAGACAACACGAAAAAATTTGATGAATTTAAAAAACAAAGGAATTTCATTAGTTCGAGAACTTGCATTCTTTTATTAGGTCATTATGGATAACATTACTGACTTCAAATAGCTTTATATTGAACTTCTTAATAGCTAATAAAGCTTAAACAATTCAAACAAACGTACTCATCATGTAACCTAACTTCAGCATGAATTCGACGTTCAGTTTACAAAGGTTATGATTGTATAGCTTTAACTTGTTATATAGATGTTAAGGTTAATGCAACAACATGCGGCCAGGAAACACCTTTTCTTCTAAGAAAAAAGTAAATATAGATTACCATGCCAATATTCTCTACTTGGGATTACTTGATCCATGGAACTATGACTTAACATAAAACATCCCTTTAATCCCACCAGCTGTTTAAACCAGATGACAGATGAGCTACGGATGCAGGGGATTTATCCAGAAAATAACACAGCTAAGAATAGAACATGTTTTCATGAAAGTAGGAGTCACTAGAAAAGAAATTAAAACCCACCTTAGCAGCTTGGAGATTATGCACTTGCCCCTTTAAAAGTATTCACATGACCAAAATAATTTCCGCCTAAAATTAAAATCCCACCAGCAAGTGACATAAAAAAGGGGCAAAGAGGTCATGTAAAAGTAAGTGAACAACCTACCTCTTTGCTATCATCTCAAGTTACCCGCCAATAGAATACAACAAATCCCTCAGACCGTAAAACATAGTACATAAAATATTCTCTGTTGAAGCCCTCAGTATGGTCGTGAACGATTCCCACCGTAATTGTCTCGCCTATCTGGACCAGAACCACCTGCATCTCTATAATTGTCTCTGCGTCTATCTCCACCATAGCCACCCCTGTTGCCCCTGTAGAATTTAAAAACATATAACAAAAGTTACTACATTAATTTAAAAACACAAACAATTATTACTGAGAATTAGGAAGTCATTTGTATGGTTAATAATACATTTAAAACTATTATAGTACAAAATACATCCCACTCTAATCAACTCAACCCCTAGAATAAAAATCAATAGCGGCCTTTCATCAATTAATTATTATATTCTGAGTAACTCGTTCACGCATTTCAAGAGCTGTCATTTTCAATGGCAACAGTTAGCAACTGTGTGAAAAATGATGAACAATTGAAATATGGAATACCCATGGTTATATGCAGGTGGGGCTTTTGGTGCAGACTTTTCAGCCATTGTAACAGCGATTTTGTAACCCCTCAAATCATAATCTGAGATGAAAGATTAATGTTAAGTGTCTCTTTATGATAGAAGATAAACTGTAGTCACAAAAGTAGGGGTAGTAGCAGTTAGATCAAATACTATTGTAAAAACCGCCAGCAGAATGTGCTGCGGAAGGGTCTTCATACACAAGACAACCATCACCCTTGTTGTTTCCTTTCTCATCAGTGTATAGCTTTATGTTCCAAGGCCACTGATCTTTGTACCCCCTCTTTTGTTTTATTCTTCCAACCTAAACAGTTAAATAGACATGAGAGTGTGAAGCTCAACACATATGCAAAATCAGAGATATGCAAATAAATACAGGAAACAAAATCTAAAGCTTGTTCTGTCACTTCACGAGAAAAATTAACAAATATGCTCAGGAAGCCACGAGAGGTTCAACTATTTCCAGTGTAAATAATGCATAATTCACTGACATACACATGCATGTTCGGTAAGAAAATGGATAATATGATAATTTACTTTGAAAATGGTATTTTTCATTCAAACCATTGCTCATAGAACAAATAACTCTCTTTATAGAGCTCGCACAAAAGTCAACAGATCAGAATATTACTTGTCCAATGCCTCCAAAAAGTTCTCTCAATTCTTCAATAGTAACATCCGGAGGTAAGTTTGATATGTAGATTCTAGAGTTGTCACAGGAATCCCCACAATTCTCATCACATTGCTTCACCTTAGCAGGCGGCTCATCAGGAGCTCCACCAAATCCACCTTGACTACCGGCACCATAACCACTATCATATCCAACCGGTTGACCAGACCTACCACCATTATGGGAATCTCCGCCGCCATAACCACCAGCATTACTCCCATGTGGTGGAGGATAAGATGCAGGTCCACCAGCATAGCTAGCAGGCGGAGGAACTGCATCAGTTTCATAATTTGAACTCCCACCAGAAGAATTGTATGCAGGTGGATAGTTCCCACCAGCCCCACCATAAGATTGGGCTGCAGGTGCAGGAACTTGACCATAGCCACCATCTTCTCTGCCTTGACTACCTCTATTGCCTCCCCCACTTCTACCAACATTGTTATTCCCCCTACTACTATTATAACCATTACCTCTTCCTCCATCATAGTTACCAGATCTACCCCCACGACTGTTGCCAAATCCCCCTCTATTATAACCACCACCACCACCACGATCATTAGCACCAGCAGGAGAAGGAGCACCACATTTGTTACATTCAACCCTTCTCGCAAAGTTCAAATTTCCACAACTATATAATAATACCAATTTTCCAATCAAATACAGAAACATAAGAATAATTAGGTGTATTATATATCCACAGTTCCATTCCAGCTACTGAAAACACAAAATATCCTCCAGAAAAAAAAGGGGGGCAAAAATAAGAAAAGCAAATCGGAGAGTTTAAATCTCAAACCTTGAGTTAGGGCAACGCCAGTCACCGTCTCTACCACTTCCGCCGCCGCGGCCACCACCTCTACCACCACGATCCCCACCTTGATACCCACCTGTTGCGATTAACACAAATTTAAGACATTTTACGATTCAAAAAAGATAAGGAAGAAAAAATAGAGAGAATATTCGAAACCTCGTCCGCCGAATCCTCCACCTCCCCGACCACCATAACCACCGCCGTCGTTACGCCCGTATCCGCCACCATCTTGATCGTAATTCCCAGACATGATTGGAATCCGATAAGGAATTGTAGAGACGGTAAAGAGAGGACGAGAAGTTGTACCAGTACAATGTAGCATACAGGGACTGTTACTCTGTAAGTGTTCTTATAAATACTAGAAACCCTTTTTTTCTTATCATTAAAAAAATAATTATTATACTAATTATTAAAATTAAATAAATATTATTAAATTATAAATAATTTTCATAAAAATTAATTATAAAAATAATTTTTATTATAACTACTTAACTCAATTTTTATTGTGTGTAGTTATTTTAAGATAAATCCATTTTTTTTAATTGAGTTCCTAAAAGTGAAAATTTGAAGTAATTGACTAAATTGGGTTAATGAAGTTAAGTTTTTGATGACCTGAGAGCACGTGGTAAATTTTTAATATGTGACACGTTCAGAACAGCTAACATGGAATATATAATTAAAAAAAAAGTTTATGAGAAATGAAACTCAAATTAGGATTCATCATCTTCAACCGCTCCCTTCATTATTTTCAACTCTAACGATTGATGCTCAGGGTTCATCACCGAATTAGGGTTTACCAAAATCAAATTGGGTTCGAGATTAAAGACGCAATAAATCACAAATTCATAGAATTCGAGATTAGAGTAGAGTCCAATGTCTCTCAGGGCCTCTCCTTCGATATTGGTTTTTTTTTTTATGTTTCTGTTTGCGTGAGAGAGATGAACTTGTAATGGGTTTCTGTTTTTGTGTTTGTGATGTCTCTGAGTTTGCAGGTTGATGGATTTGTGACGAAGGAGACTTGCGGAGATGAAGGTGTTTACTGAGAAAACTTTTTTATTTTCTCTAAAGAAAATGTTTTCTCTTTTCTTTCTCTTTGGGGGAATGAGCATGCGTGAGGAAGTTATTTTGTTGAAAGCTTGGTGAGCAACATTATTGAACGACAATATTATTGATTTCTCTCTGGTTGTTATTTGTCATTGCAATAACAAATATGGTCCTCGCTGGTCTAAAAAATGTCATAGAAAGGGGGTTTTGGGTTATAGGGGCTACTCAAGGTCTGCAGAAACTAGTGTCACTTGCTGCTCAAGGTCTGTAGAAAATATATATCTATATGTTTTCCTTGTGAGTCGCTTCGATCTTTAGCCATTCAAAAGTGTCCTGGTTTTGGTAGTTCTAGCGTGGCCATGATTGGAAATTTTCGCAATAGCCTTTAGAGCCTCCGATAACCATCCACATTCAACCATCTCCGTTGTTGTCGTTGTGGGTGAATGAACCCTATTTTTGCGAGAACATCATACAATAAATCTCGCTAAAACTCACTTCAATCTCCAACTCTATCAATCCTAAATTTGTTGCGTCTCCAATCTGGATCACGAAGACTCTCTTCCCAATTTGATTTTCATCAACCCTAATTTGATCAAGTTTTGATTTCAGATTTTAGAAACTTTTTTTTAATTACACATTTTCCACCTAAGAGGTCACGTCATTAAATTAATCCACTTCATACTAACACGTCACCTGAAAAACAATCTCGTTAACCCAATTTAACGACAAATAGTCAATTGCTTCAATTTTTCACTTTTAAAATAAGAAAGGTACCTATTTAAAAAAATCCAACAAAAATAATGATTACGGAATAGTTTAACCTTATTTTTAATTTAAAAAGATAATAACTTTAAAGTAAAATTATAAAAAAAATTATAATTAAAGAGATGTTAAAGGAAAGTTCCTTAATTAATGTTATAAATAATAAAATAAGAACTTAATTTAAATGTGAGAATACCTTTTTAAAATAGTTCTTTTAAAGTTAGCTTGTTTTATTTATTTAATTTAAATTTATAAAATAATAATTTTAGAATTCCTTATTTATAATAATTAATTAAATTATACTATATTTTTGTTATTGCTTAAGGTGATAAATGTGGAGAGATAAAAATAAAAATGAGAGGTATTTAGAGTATAAAGACTTATAAATAATTAAGAGTAGTAGTGTTCTTAAAAAAAAGTATGTTTGATTATTTTATTATTAAAAGTTAAATTTTTAAATAGAATTTTTTATTCATGGAGTTTCACTTTATAAGAAATACTTTATTTTAAACTTTTTATCTACTTTCTCTCTAACTTAGCTCATCTTTTGAATGTTTGACAACGAGAAACTATTAATAGATTCACCGCAAGAGATTTACATTTATGACAGATCAACAAAGTAAGTTCAATTTTAGCTATATTTTTAAATTAGTTTAGCATTTTGAACATATGTGGTTATAAGACCCATGCATGTGACTCAAAATAACTCAAAGTAAATATTTATTTAGTTGTAATTATAATGATATGTTTAAATTTTTGCGTAGGTAGTTAGAGCATCTTGTGAAAACTAGAGATCGAGAGCCACCACCACACAATCAACCACCACCATGCGAGATCGAGAACAGGCACATGCTATTTGATGTGAGAGAAGGCGAGATTAGGAGAGAAGTCTTTACAACAAAAAGGTAACCCAGAATGACCTTGATTAAGATTTTTGGTGGCTTGATTGAAATTTCTGGTTGCCCTAATTTTGTAGATCTTGTGCCTTTGTTTTTTATGTGTATACAGGAGGAAATATGATGGAAAAAACAAAGGTTGATGATGATTAGGAAGAAGAAAACAATGACGAAGAAGATGGGTGAGCTCGTGAAGGGATGAAGAAGAAAACAGTGACGAAGAAGATGGGTGAGCTGATGAGGGGATGAAGAAATGATGGGCCATCTCGTCAACCTGTCTAGTAGCAAGATGAGTTTAATTTTCCAACCTATTTTCTAATGTTTGCCTGTCCGACCTGATAATGGTTGATTTTACGTGCTTTTGTGTGTATATTTTTATTAAGGGTTAAATATGTTTTTAATCCCTAAACTATTGGCCGTTTCTGGTTTTCGTTCCCGTTTCAAAGTAAGGTACAATTTGGTCCTCATTCTTTTCGAAACGTTCGTTTTAGTCCTCGAAAACTAAACACTGTTTAAAAATTTGGTCCTCATTTAGCAACAAATGAGGACTAAAACCAAAATTCCGAAGACTAAAACAAACGTTTTGAAAAGAATGAGGACCAAATTGTACCTTACTTTGAAAGAGGGACGAAAATCAGAAACGACCAATAGTTTAGGGACTAAAAACATATTTAACCCTTTTATTAATAAATCAACTCTTTCGTAGCTTTTACCTTGTTTTCTCTCCAAGTTTATTGTGCTTTATGTTTTATTGTGTTCTAGTTAGTACATACTTGTTTTACCTCTAATCTTTCTTTGAGTGTGTGAAATAAGAAAATAGAAAACAATTTCGGTGGAGGAAAACAAGCTAGAACTCAAGGAAGCATAATTGGACAAGAAAGAATTGTTTTTAGACAAATACTCACCTTAAGGACTCTAGAATCACACCTAGGACAACAAAAATGAAGAAAAGACTCACTTGTAAAATTATATATTGCCATGGACCACCCTGGATGACCAGAAAATCACCATTGGGTGGTAGGTTGACTCAATGGGCGAATTGGCTATTCACTAGGCAAAAATGATAGACCAAACCTGTAGTATTCAAGTTACTAGGCAAAATTATGGATCGCCTAATGAGTTACCTGTCAAAGAGCATAAATCTTTAGGCTCTCGTTGGGTGATAATGAAGTCGTTAGGTGATTTTGCTAGCCTTGATACACGAAAGTGAGTATTTAATCATGTTTTCGCAAGAATTTTCAAGATTCGTCATTCTTACACGAATAAAATCACCTAAGGTGCTTGGGAGAGGCTCTTGGGGGCTATTTGAAGTGCTAGTAAGCTCTTCATCTCCTCTTTGGGTTTCCTCCTTCATCCATGGTGGTTTTCCCCTTTTAGGAATTGAAGAAGATGTTACAGACCAATGTGACTGAGCATAGATTAGGAATGCAAACCTGACTTTGCAAAAGATCAATGCTTCCAATTTCAACTACACGTCACTGATGTTTGATTTCTTCCAAATTGTCCTACCAAACCAAGATCAAACCTTCCAATCTCAATACCCTTAATTTAATTTAGAAAAGAAAAACCCTAATATCAGAAATACACTTTCAAAAACATAAATCCACCTCAGTATGCTTTAAAGTGTCCACATCAGCTAATAAATAACATGTCATTCACTGATTGCAACAGATGGACATTTGGTCGTTAACAATTTAAACGTCGCTTGTAAAAGGGACTAAATTGAACATAAATTTCGATATAAATGACTACATTGAACATTCTAAAAAGATTGAGGATCATTTCAAACAAAATTGACAAAAATTTGGGCCAACAATAATATCAAGCCTAAAAAGTAAATTGTACTCTTTCACTTAAAGGTCGCTTGCAAAAGGGACTAAATTGAACATAAATTTCGATATAAATGACTACATTGAACATTCTAAAAAGATTGAGGATCATTTCAAACAAAATTGACAAAAAATTTGGGCCAACAATAATATCAAGCCTAAAAAGTAAATTGTACTCTTTCACTTAAAAAAAATCTATTCGAACATAAAATTTTCATATTTGCAGCTAGAAATATAGTCTAATTTTAACCTATTAGATTAACATTTGTTGATAATGCCCATATGATATGACTGAGAAAATAAATTTCAGGCAATATATATAATATTATAATAATAATAAAATTTAATGAGATATTTTTGGAAGAGTAAAGATTCACTATGAACCAATCATATATATGTATATTGTTTTGTAGGGATATGGCTTAAAATGATAATTATTATTACAGTACAAAACTGGAGGGAGGTTGATAAAACACAGTTGCAGAATGGAGAAGGTGGTGTGTGTCACCGGCGGCAGCGGCGCCATCGGTTCATGGCTCGTTCACCTCCTTCTGAACCGCGGCTACACTGTCCACGCCACCGTCCAAAATCTCAGTTAATACATTCCTTACTCTCTCATTTATCTATTCATTTCATTACAATACTTACAGTGTAACAGACGATGAGGCCGAGACGAAGCATCTAGAAGCCTTGGATGGAGCGCCGGCGCGCCTCCGCCTCTTCCAGATGGAGCTCCTCCACTACGATTCTGTCCTCGCCGCAGTGTGCGGCTGCGCCGGCGTGTTCCACGTCGCCTCTCCTTGCACTGTTGAACAAGTCCAGGACCCTCAGGTCTTGTTCCGTCGAGCTCCTCGAAAATTTTCAATCTTTTCGGTTTTTGCATGACCCCTTTTGGGTCTTAATGCAGAAGGAGCTTCTGGACCCGGCCATAAAGGGCACCTTGAACGTGCTAACGGCAGCGAAAGAAGCAGGGGTACGTCGCGTGGTGGTCACGTCCTCCACCTCCGCGATTGTTCCGAGCCCTAATTGGCCCGGTGACGTTCCCAAGAGGGAGAACTGCTGGACTGACGTCGAATTTTGCAAGCAAAAGGGGGTTAGAAAGGGTTTTCATTTTTGTCATTTTCTGTTTCTTTTTGTTATGTGTGTGTGTGAAGTGTTTGTGTGCGTAACAGTTGTGGTATCCATTGTCGAAGACTTTGGCCGAGAAGGCAGCTTGGGATTTTGCAAAGGAGACTGGGTTAGATGTTGTTGTAGTGAATCCTGGCAATGTGGTGGGTCCTGTGATTGCACCGAGGCTTAATGGAAGCATGGTCATGTTTGTGCGCCTACTTCAAGGTAGGGACTGCTGGTTAATCAGTTGGGTTTTGCAGATATTTCTTTCTAATTTTGCTGTAGGAGTGTCCTTGGATATTGGGAATGTGAACCGGAGAAGTGCTAAAATACAGTGGCAATGTTACCAAAGTATCTTTGAGCCACAAGAGAAAAGTAGATTGCATGGTATTGAACTGTGTGAAAAGGGGTTTGAGAATACTTAGAAGGATAAAAGAATTTCTTAAAAGGGGACAAGGTTTTAAAATGGCAAATAAATGCGGTCACAGTTGCAGAGCCGTGGATACCAAAAAATCTTGATTATGTGCTAGCACTATTTATTTAACACCTTGTTTGGGATCCTGTGATGGATAATGTATAACTTTTTAACTGGTATCATGTGAATAGAGCTACTGTTGCTGTTACCAAGTTATTAGACTCATTTTACAAGACCTGCTACTGCGTAGTTGATAGCATAGCTGTGTAGGACATTTAGAAGTTGATACCTTCGTTAAAAGTATTAGACTTGTTTGATTATGCAGTAGTACTCCTTTCATTAGATTTTGCAGTCTACAAAGTGTTAATCATTGTTGACCCGAATGCCAATATCAAACTACCCTATTCATAATCTTTTAGGAGTTTGCTGAGAAGTTGTGATATTTTGTGTTGTGTTGCAGGTTGTGATGATACATATGAAAACTTTTTTATGGGATCGGTCCACTTTAAGGATGTAGCATTGGCACATATTTTGGTGTATGAGAATAAATCTGCAGTTGGTAGGCATGTGTGTGTTGAAGCTATCTCTCACTATGGTGATTTTGTGGCCAAAGTTGCTGAACTTTATCCAGAGTACAATGTGCCTAAGTAAGTAAGCCACACACTTGATCGATGTATGGTCAATATAATGCAATCATCTTTTGGTCGGTAATTCAGGAATTAGATATATTGCTTGATTCTTGAATGAGTTATTGAAGAAACTTACTTTTGTTTGAACACAATTTGGATCATGTTGTAGTTAGTGTGCACTTTGCTATTCGTTCTTATAAACGTGTTTTTATATTGTCTTCATAATCAAAATAGAAGGTTAATATAGTTCTTATAGTGATACTTTAATGCATAACTTACTTGAACATGATGTACTTTGTCATTTTCATTTAAAGGATGCAACGAGATACCCAACCAGGATTATTGAGAGTGAAGGATGGATCAAAGAAACTTATGGATTTGGGTATGCAATTCATTCCTATGGAGAAGATTGTAAAGGATGCTGTAGAGGACTTGAAGAGAAAAGGGTTCATTTCATAAGTGCTTTTGCAATGAGTCCTTATGGTCCATGTTTCTGCATAATATGTTACCTCAATGCCTCTGCAAATTGACTAATTCAATATGTATGGTTAATCTGACTCTTTTCCATTAATAAGAAAAAGGAATTTGCATATAAGTGGCATGACGTGATATAGAACCTGTTTGTTTCTTTTTTGAAAATGAAGATGGAAATGTGTAAACGTATTGTGCACAAAGAAATGAATAGAAAACATGGAAAACAAAAAAACAATTACGTTAATTAAACTTTCTGCCGGTAAGAGGATTTAGAAGAAAATTATGTGTTTAAGTATATAGACACACTAGTGGAAACATATATATTATAATGTGTTCTTTTTATTGTAGATAATTAATTTAATTTAATAAAAATCAATTAAATTTAAATAAATGATCATTTTAAACGATTAAAAAAGTTAAATATTTATTTTAATTTAAGGTTTAAACCCTCCCTTGGTCTTCAATTTTGTATGGAAGTCTTAGTTCGATTCTCGTTTTTTCATTTGTATCAAATGGGTCATATTTTTTGAAAAAATGAACACATTTTACCCTAATCGTTAAGTGGTGTGAGACGGCGTTAAATTAAGACCACGTGGTGCATAGAGAATGTGGTGATGTGTGTTGATGACTTACGTGGAGTGTTTTGATTAAATAAATAGTGCTGATGTGACATTATTTAGTACCCTTTATTCAGTTTAAGGAAATCAGAATTAGGGATTTGAAATTGGAATTGGGGAATTCATTTCCTTGTTGCGAGACGAAGCGGAAGACGATCACCAATTGCAATCTTGGACAAGACGAAGAGAATCTAGCCGATAGTTGACGCGAACTAAGGTAAGGTATTTCGTTTCGTCTTTGGTTTTCTGTTTGAACGCATAAATGTCTTTTTGCTTTTATGAACATGTGCGTCTTCGACAATTGGGTTTTTGTTTTGGTCTGTAACAATTTTTATAATGATTTGTGGTCCCCATTTTGCATGTTGAATTGTTACATTGTATTTTAGACATTGTGGTCCCGAATTTTGTTTGTTGAATTGTTTATCAGCTGTAGTGAACCCCTGTGTGTGAGTGTTTTGTTAGTGGGGATGTTACTTTGTTCCCTGTCCCCTTGTCTGTGTCGGTGTGAGTGTTTAGTTAGTGAGTGAGTGTTCCCGTAGTTAGTGAGTGAGTGTTTAATATTCCAAAGATTTGTTAACCCCCATAATGTACAGGTTATAAAAGCAACTTGTTCATATGGATGAGGAACGTATTAAGGTGGTGGTCCACCATTGTGGAGATTTTGTCAGTGATGATAATGGGCAGTTAAAATTTGAAGGAGAGAGAGCAGAATGATCTTGTGATCCAGACCTGTGGAGCTATTTTGGCATAGTAGCCTCAGTCAAAGCATTAGGTCATATGGACATCAAGGAATTATGGTACGATTTAGGAGGTCAGTTTGTGGACCCAGATAGGTTAGAATTATTAACTGATGATAGGGGTGTCATGCATATGCTGATTGCTAGGTTAAATGATGAAGTTCATCTGTATGTGGTTCATAATATGATGGAACCGGAAATAATAGAAATGATTGATTGGGTTGGTGATGGTCAACTTGGAACAGAAATGGTGGAGGGTGAGGGGGATGCCCATGAGGGTGATGGTGAGGTCCATACTGAAGTTGGAATAGAAATGGTGGAGGGTGAGGGGGATGCCCATGAGGGTGATGGTGAAGATCATACTGAAGTTGGAACAAAAATGGTTGAGGGTGAGGGTGATGCCCATGAGGGTGAGGGTGATGCTTGTGAGGGTAATGATGAGGATCATACTGATGTTGGAACAAAAATGGTTGAGGGTGAGGGTGATGCCCATGAGGGTGAGGGTGATGCCTATGAGGGTGATGGTGAGGATCATACTGATGTTGGAACAAAATGGTTGAGGGTGAGGGTGATGCCCATGAGGGTGAGGGTGATGCCTATGAGGGTGATGGTGAGGATCATATTGATGTTGGAACAAAAATGGTTGAGGGTGAGGGTGATGCCCATGAGGGTGATGGTCAGGATGTTGAGATCCATGAGGTTGAGGATGGTGAGGTCCATCATGTAGAGGAAGCTGAGGTACATGATGTACATGATTTTGAGTTAGAGGATTTAGGAGAGGATGATGATGTAGAGGACAGTGAGGGTGATGATGTACATGAGGCAGAGACTGAGGACGAAGATGTAGATGTGAGTGAAGAAAGTCTAATTGATGTCAGCGTGCATTGTGACATTGGGACTTCTAAAGGAAATGTGAGAGAAGAAGCTTCTAGTGCATTACTTGAGTCTTCACGGTCAACAAATAATGATTGTATTGATGATGTCCGTGGGTTGTCTGATAATGAGTGGCTATCAGAGGAGTTGATTAGTGGATCAGATAGTGAGGACAATGATGGGTCCACTAAGATAAGGTTTTCCACTTTTAGTATGCCTAAAAATTTGGAGGGTTATAAATAGGAAGTAGGAACCTATTTTGCTGAGAAAAATGAATTCACAGATGCCATAAGGACTTATGCACTAAGTAATGAGAGAAGTTTAAAATTTATTAAGAATGACAAGAAAAGGATTTCTGTGAAGTGCTTGGGTGGAAGAGGAAATTGTAAATGGTATGTCTATTGTTCCTTTAGGACTAATGTCAATGGATGGCAACTAAGAAAAGTGTTTGATGTTCACAGCTGTAGTAGAGATTTCAATTTAAAGTTGATGACTTCAAAGTGGTTGAGTCAAAGGATGGAGAAAACTGTGAGAGAAAACCCTACAATGAAGGTCATGGACATTAGGGACAAAGTCACTAGGAAATGGAATGTAGGAATTTCAAGAAATATGACTTTTAGGGCAAGAGCCATGGCAAAAGATAAGGTTGAAAGGTCATTCAAAGATCAATTTAGAAGACTTCATGATTATGGTCATGAGCTGCTAAAAACAAATCCAGGTACAACAGTACAAATTAAAGTTGATAACAGTAATGGTGAGGTCATATTCCAAAGATTTTATGAATGCTTGAAGGCATGCAAGGGTAGCTTCATTTGTTGTAGACCTATTATTGGGTTGGATGGATGCTTTTTGAAAGGCAAGTATGGAGGGGAGTTACTAACAACAGTGGGAAGAGATGGAAATGACCAAATGTTGCCCATAGCATATGCTGTTGTTGAGGTAGAAAACAAAGACTCCTGGACTTGGTTCTTGGAGCACCTTATTGAGGACCTTGGTGGGGCAACTGTATGTGCAGGATGCACATTTATTTCAGACCAATAGAAGGTTAGTCAATGTTCAATATCTTGTACATATAACTGAATATCTTCATTAAACAAATGTTAATTAAAATATCTTGAATATGTTAGGGTCTTTTGCCAGCTATCCAAGATCTTCTACCTAGTGTAGAACAAAGATTTTGTGTTAGGCATTTATATTCAAACTTCAGAAAAAAATTTCCTGAAAAAAACCTTAAACGTCTCATGTGGAGGGCAACAACAACCACACATCCACAACAATGAGAGGCTGAAATGAGGAATATTAAAGACATCAATTTAGACGCATTTAAATATTTGCTTGCCATCCCACCTAGGTATGTGAAGTCTTATAATTATTAAGTCTTATAATTATTTAAATATTTGATTGCCATCACACATACTTGACTAGTTATATTCACTTATCCCAGGTTTTGGTCAAGATCTAGATTCACGTCTAGATCACAATGTGACACTCTAGTGAACAACATGTGTAAGGACTTTAATAGTGTGCTAGATGATAGTAGCTCTAAGCCTATTATTAGCATGTTAGAAGACATTAAGGTTTACATAATGAAGAGATGGGCTGCCAACAGGACAAAGATGACATCATATCAATGTTCAATCTGCCCCAAGGTTTTTAACAGATTTCAGAAGGAGTCCTGGTTAACTAGATATTGGTTACCAAGGTAACTTTTGATGTGTGTTTCCATCCATGTTAAGTTTGTTTCCATTTATATTGATCCATCTAATTGTGTTGTGAATTGTGTATTAAATACAGGTGGTCAAGAGAAAAATTATTTGAAGTGAAACATGTTTCACAATTTGGTCAGCAATTTGTTGTGAATGTTGACAACATGGACTACACATGTAGAAAATGGGCAATTACTGGCATTCCTTGTACTGATGCCATCACTGCAATGAAATTTTTAAATATAAATGCAGAAGAATACATTGGGCACTGGTTTAGGAAGTCTACCTATGAAGAGACTTACAACACAATAATTAACCCTATCAATGGTCAAAATGTTTGGGATGTTACACCCTATTCATATATATTACCACCAAAGAAGAGGAGGCCCAAGAAGAAACGAAGACTGGAGGATTGGGAGTTGAAAAAGAATAACAGTGAATTAAGAAAGGGTAGGCAGAGGAAAAAATGTGCCATCTAAAAAGAACTTGGACACAACAGAAAAGGTTGTCCACAAAGACTTCCAACAGTAGAGGTTCCTACTGCCCAATCTGTAGAAGTCACCCAACCTCCACCAACAGATGTTCTAATAACTCAAGAGTCTACTATGCTTGGTACTGACCAATGTCCTGAACAACCACAACCCAGCCAACCTTCAACAACAGATGTTCTTGTTACTCACGAAACAACCATGCCTTTATCTGATGAATGATGTGATGAATGATCTAATGTACTGAACTTATTTATATTTTGTAGCAAATGTTTGCTCTATCATTTTGAACACACTATGTTATGATGTATTTTGGATATGTAAGACAATGTTCTTATCATTTTGAACAGGTTGTGTTATGATGTAAGACAATGTTTGTGGTTATGAGAAAGTGATTATTGTCCAATTTCGTTATCACTCATCTTCTTTACACCTTATTGCTTTATGATGTTTCTGATTATTCCACTTAGTCATGATTTTGCTTTATGATTATTCCACTTAAAGTAACAATATAATTAAACCAAATTAAATCACACACATTATCACTGTAATAACTCACCTTCATTAATAAAACACACATTACATATAAGCCAAGTTTCAACTGTGATCACAAATGACACAACATCAACCAAGTTTCACCAACATTGCTAATACAATTACATTCAAAACAAATATGACAAAGATCATCCCCACTAACAATTTCAACCACTTATCCAACTTAACTAAACTTTTCACCATATCTTTCTTCCATCTGCAGCACACTGTCTTCCATGCTCATCACACCCACTTCTTCATTTCTTACACTACCCGTCCTTTCTTCTACATTCAGCCATTTCCTTCTTCAATGCACCACTCAAAGAAGTTGCAACCAACCAATTCTCCACTCCCACCTTGTTCAACAAGAACACACACTCCTTCGTCAAAACCCAAATAAATAGACAGAGATTTATGATTATATCAAACTGACCTTGAAGTTAGGGCAACCCCAAATTTTTTTTCCCTTGTTTTTAGGGGTTCTCGCAATACGGAATAGTGCATTGTGACCGCAGAAGCATGTTGGTTTTGCACCCAACCTCTTAACACTGCCACTACTGTGTTGCATGGCCGAACCCAAACATTTGCAAGAGGAAGATGAACGAGACATCCTTACCACCACCTCAACACCACAGTGCTTGCCCAAGACGTAAGACAACAGGTGTGCTTCGCGAAGACGAAAGACGAACGACGAACATCCTCTTCTTCCCAAGACGAAAATTTACTTTGGATGAGAGGGGATGCCCTTAAATGTTAGGGCTTGGTAGGCCACCTGGATAAAACACAAGACACATTCAATTTTAGTGCACAATGCCACGTCAATAAAAGAAAAAATACAGCTCATATCAATTTAACGCCGTCTAAGACCAGTTAACGGTTAGAGTAAAATGTGTTCATTTTTACAAATAATATGACCCAATTGAGACAGATGAAAAAATGAGGACCGAACTGAGATTTCTATACAAAATTGAGGACCAAGGGAGGGTTTAAACCTTAATTTTAAAAGAAAATATTAAATTTAAATGAAGTATTATTTAAAAGATAAAAATAAAAATATAATTATTTTAATTTAAAATAAGTTATTTAATGATAAAATTAGAAAAAAGTTGTGTATACATGAAAAAAGAGAATCATAAGTATAAGTAACTGAAGTAATTCACTCTAATATTAAAATAAAATTATGTAATAAAAATATAATATAATCTATGATTGGGTAACGATTGCGCAGCCGTAGAAATCCTAGTAAATTCATTAAATATGTAAGAAATAGAAAAATATGATAAACATTCTAATCATTCAAAAAAATAAAAACCTAGTGTTTTGAAAATATTATTTAAAAGTGTCTTAAAAATATTATTTGTTATTAAAAGTGTTATTAATCAAATATTGGCAACAAAATTACAGAAAAGTTTCGGTTAATGAAAATAAAATATAATTTAAAAATATTATTAAACGTAACCTTTATACAATTTTTAATTTTGTTAGGTAGTGTAACATTCTAATAGAGTCAGACTACTAACTAAATCATTAGAATTTGATAGGAATATAAAAATAGGTGAACCAGTCTTATTTAAACTCGTCCCGATCAAAATTAGGTTGGATGAAAAATTTTCTTGTCTACAAAGCTTCTAATAGAGTTAGACTACTAACTAAATCATTAGAATTTGATAGGAATATAAAAATAGGTCTGTCTTATTTAAACTCGTCCCGATCAAAATTAGGTTGAATGAAAAATTTTCTTGTCCACAAAGCTACTTGTAAATGTATTAGTGGTAACATAACAAGTGATAAATATCGATCTCTTTAAAAAAATTTAGACAACACTTGACACTTAGACCACAAAAATCATAAAAACATAAGAATTTGTTTTTGAATTTTCAAATCAATCAATTGGTGTGCAAGAAAATGTAATAGAGTATTTACAATTGTCAAGATTAGATTTCATCTACTTCATTTTCATACATTCACAAACATCTCAATTCCATATTTAAGTCAAAATCAACTCACCAAGATACTAAACTCTTATCCTTAGTGACTTAGCCTATGATAACTCATCAAAACTCTTGAATCCTCAACAAGCAACCATGCACAAGTTTAAGAGTCTAAAATTACAAATTAATCAAGTTATATTCCTAGATACAAGCATCTATTAAGCATTCAATTTCAAGTCTAGATTCTAAAGATGTTTCCTAATACCTTAAGAATCACAAGAATCACAAATCAAGTATGAGAACAATTCACGTTAAACATTAAGCATGTAAATTGAATACTAGCATGAATAGGAAAAGTATATATCATTAATAACACAAAAATACACGAGAGTTCCATGTTTTACAACTAATCTCAAAAAGTAAGAACAAGAACTTAGGATTCTACAAATTGAAGAGATAGAGAAGAAGTGAAAACCAAAGAGAAGATGTAAGTCCTCTCCTAAGGTTCTCGGCAATGACTCAATGTTCTAATTGCACCTTCTCGTCGCATTTTAACCTCCAATCTACAACTCATGTTCTTCTTCAATTCTTTTCTTGAATAATTGTGTAAAATGTGGAAAAGTTTTGAACGTCAGTGTTAGATTTTGCCAAAGTTAGATTTTGTTGAACATTTGTGTAAACTGTTTAGGATGGTCAGTGTGTAAGCCATTGGTCTGTAACATATTATAATTGGTTGTCTGTGGGTGATTTTCGATTTTGTGTTTTTGGTTTTGCTTTCCCATACATTTTAGCAGTTACTTTTAGCGTTTACATAGTGGTCCCATGCCCGTAAAGTTCATTTTGCAGGCTTGAGTATTCTTTAAAAAGTATATATGTTTTTATTAAAAATAAATACTTTTCTTCTATAAAATTTTACAAAAATATATTTTCATTAATACAGTTTAAACAAAGAGATGGACAAAAAAATCCGAAAAAATTGGATTATATTACTTATTCAATCTATTATTATCAGTCTAATTACATTTTCAGTTTTTTACTCCTTTTTAAATGCCACTTTCTTATTTCTATATTCATATGGCAACTATTTTTGAAGTCGTGATGCACATTTTCCTTGTCCATGCTTTTTCCCAATTTCTACATAGAACCATCTTTAATTAGATTTTATGCTAATTCTTTTTAGGTTCTTATGTATTATATAAAATATAATATTTAATTTAATTTTTGTTCTAATGATTCATTTTATATTAAAACCCTTGTTTTTATAATATAATTTTATTATAGGAATGTAAAAAATACTTTTTCTTTTAATTTTGAGAATTTTTCTCCAAGAATTTTTTTCTTTAAGTTGTAGATATTAAATTTTGTATTAGTGGGAAAACTATAAAAATGATATCTTTATGTAAGATATGAAATAAATATCTTATATTAATTATATTTTCTATGGTCTTCAAATTAATATATTTAAATTAAACATAATTTTTATATAAAATATTATAGTCTATTTTCACATAGTGTAGACTTTTTTTACTACATAATTATATCACTTTCTACATGAACAACAACAAAATATAAAATAAATATATCTTTGATATGTGATACCCGTTCTTAAAAAAACATCATATAATAATGATTAATATTTTATTATTTATAGAATTTGAATTCATAATCTCTTTTATTCCTTTTTTTAAACTATTTAAACTGACTTTATTACTCCCAAATTTTAGTTAGGGTTTAGGGTTTCCTACTTTCACTTCTAACTTTATTACTAAACATCATAAATAAATAGTTAGTGGATTTAACAATACAATTGGGGTCTAAACTCTCCACTAATGATCCTTGTTTATTAGCCAACATTTGGTATTTATACTTGAATAGTTATAACTTGTAGTACACCGCCATGGATAAGATCTATCCGTTAGATTCTACGTTATAATATTGGTTTATTACTAAATTACAAGTTAGACGGTTAATAATTAATTAAAATTTATGATTTTAATGGATAATATTAGTTATTTGGACTTCCTGTGGAGTGTGTTATATAAAAGCTTTCATTTTATGTCCAAAATAAAATACAATTTTTTACAGCACAACATTAACAACCCTTGTAAATTATCTTTTTACTATTTGAGACTACATGGGTAAATTCATCGTGATCTAATTCACCTAAGTTTTTCTTAATAATTATGAAAGTACATAATAAATCACTATTGAGTTTGGTATTAACTTTTGTTCACTTTCATACAAATTGTGTCATGTGATTTTATTGTTGAAAATGAAACAATGCATTTATTGAGCCTTTCCAATAATATGCTTATGGGAGAAATAGCCGTGGAACTTCATAATTTTAGTGATCTTATATCTTCCTAGGTGAGAACTTTTGATAGTAGGACTCCAAGTATGTTAGACTCAATTTTATTTATTTCGTAAAATCTAATGAATTATTGTAACATCCCAAAATTATACAGTCAGCAACTATATAATAGAATATTAACATGTATTAATATTATATAGCAGTTTTACAATTAAAGAGAGCAGTGTGCAAAAATGGCCGAACGGCCTTACATATACACACAAAAATAACGAGCGTTCACAAAAGAATTAGAACGAACGGTTTACAAAATATTGGCCGAACGTTCAACTATTTACAATCCCCAAAAGAGCGCTCGCTCACAACCGCTCGCTACCCAAATATACTAACTGAAAACTGAACGTCTTTACCGCTCGGCCTTCACTTCCACTTCAACGAGATTCTCCTCAGCTAGGACTTCTTCTTCAAGTGTTTGCTCCAGGGAAGTATCACCTTCTGCTCACATCCACACGGATGATCATGGCAAGGACAAGACGGATACACATATACCGACAACGCAAGGAAAGTGCAAGGGTAAGCTTATTGAATTTAATTTAAGTAAAACATATATTTCATACGTATCAAATACAGCAAGTAAATTCACAAACATGTACATACAATACATACAATAATTCCATCTAAACCCTGATGCTAGACCGACCGTCCGGACTGTATGAAACCTGTGTAGCTAAGGCGTCCGTGCACTCAGGTGGGGTAACTGGAATGCTCATCAGTAGCCACCTGAGGTTAGTCTGTTCTGTCCAAGTTACAGTTATGGACTAGACCTCCTGCCATTCCCACGTATGACATACTCCTCTCTACTTGAGAACGAGCACTCACGGAATATCAGGATGAACCACCATCTAAGCTTACCACGTTCATACTTACAAATCTCAATTTCCATTCAAGAGTCGTTCCACCCTGGAACGCTCGTTCAAATTTCACAATCACAATTTCATTCCTCATGGTATTCGCACATCTTAATTCAACCTCTTATTAACACTTTCATTCTTTGTTTCACTTGCATTAAAAGACGAACGTTCACTCCCCTTCATAACGAGGACGAACGTCAAGAACTAGACCAAGAAAGACTCCTTCGAATCAGTTAAATGAACTGATTCTAGTACGATCCAAATAATACTCAGAAAAAATCTAAGTTCAGTAACACTTGAGCGAATCCAATGGATAAGTAAAATCACAAGTCGTTTAGATAAATAAACTGGACAAGATTTAATTCAGGAGACAAACCGCTAGTCAATGACCGAGCGCGAAAATAGACTTTTAAAGAATTTTGGACGAACGTCACAGAGGACTTGGACGAACGTCAATAGGACTAGTGGACGAACTCTATTTAGATAGTAAGGACGAACGCTATTTCAAATTTGGGACGAACGCTATTATCGCTCGTTGATAATTTAGAAATGAACGAACGTTCGGTATAGGACCGAGCGTTCCTTTACCACATACTCATTTGGACGAGCGTTCAGTTATAAAACCGAACTCTGCTTTGGACGAACGCTAGGTAAATGACCGAGCACTAATTAGAACGAACACTATTTAGAACGAACGTTCGGTATTAGACCGAACGCTAACTAGGACGAACGCTCAATCTAAGACCGAGAGCTCATTTGGACGAACGCTCAGTATAAGACTAAGCGCTACCTATGACGAACGCTGGAATATAAAACCGAGCGTTACTAAAATACTTCAATTTATTTCAATCGTTGGACACGCTAGGCTGAGCCGAACGCTCAAACCTAACCCTTCACTCAAAGGACGCTCGTTCTTAATCAGAATCCTTTCCAAATGAAAGAATTCTTATTCTATGTTATTTCAAGGGAAACCGAACGGTTTAAGACAGTTCGATGACGAGCGTACTTTATCAAGCAGAGAATATGAAAATTTCCAGATTTTTCATTTTACAATAACTTTACAGTTTTCATACGATTCATAACTTATAATTTCTCTCCACCATAAATCTCATACATTACAAAATTCATATTATCATCCCAAACCATACAGAAATTTAATCATACTCCAAATCATACGTTTCATTCTCAGCATACAGTTCAAACAATATTCATCATATACATCCAGTGCAACCATGCTCGTTCATGCATACTTAAACATCAAATATTTCATGCATTTCAGACATCCAGTACACTTCATTGCTTTCATACACATCAAACAAGTATTAAATTAATTTACTAAAGCTTCCCTTACCCGGATTGTAGTGAACGTCCTAAACTGAGTGGATCTTGATTCGTCTAATCGAGACTCCCTCAACGTTTCACTTACGCTTTCCAACTAAACTAACCAAAGAAAAAGAAAGGACTTAGTCCACGCCTTTGCCTGCAACGGAATAGGGTTTGCAGGAACTTCTAGAAACGAACGTCCAAATAAACTTACCAGAACCGTAAGTTGTTCGGTTCAGTCTGAAGCTCTTGGTGCAGGGAACGTTTCTGTGGTCTCTGAAACGTAATCGGAGGAGAGGAAAGTGAGTTATGGTAGAGAGAAGGTGGAGGTTCTAGAGAGAAGGAGGAGAAAATGGAGATTTTAAATTCCTGGGGAAGAAGAAGGTGTACGCAGAGGGGGGAAGAGTTGTTCAGAGAAATTTAATTCTCTTACCCATTCATACGGACGTTCCTTCCGCGCTGACACCTGGCTTCCAGAATTGAGTGCAGAACCTTCCGATGTGACACATGTCAGAGATATTCAGAGAATGAAAGTGCACATTAATGGCACAGCACGTGGAGGGGCGTGGGTGCATTAATGAAACACAGAGGTATTAAATGGGGCGTGACAATTATTAAATCGTTTAAAAGTGTGAGTGTTATAATTGAGATGAAATGTAAATATTTTATTATTTAAAAAATAAGAAAGTTAAATACTTAAATTTCATTTCATATAACATCTATTTAAGGTTTAAATTTAAAAAAAAAAGTGTTTATTTTTTTTAACCCACATATATAGGAGTATTAAAATGAGATAATGGTGTTCATATAGATTTACTTATCATTAGTTGAGTTAAAAATAATGAGTTCAACCTGATTCACTTTATAGTAAACTATAAATTTTATAACCTGACTAAACCTATCATAGTTGGTGAATGAAGTAAGTTGACAAATTAATCCGTTTTAATTTTTTTTTTAATCTTTTCTAAATATTTAAATTTGCAATATGGATTTAAAAGTAAACCCAATAAATCAACAATAAAAAATAATAATTAAGAAATAAAAAATTTAAAATTTGAAAACAAAATTTTAAAAAACACGTGTCATTTAATTTTTTAAACTGAACAACATCACTTAATTTCTACACTTTTTGTTGTGATGGATGGAACAACCAAGAACTTTGGGAGAGGTCTTGATTCTAATCCATGGTTTCAATTTTTCTCATATTCTTCAATTTTGTAAACTCTAAGTTCTCCATTATGGAGAGTTGAACTATTTCTTGAGATTAAATGTAATAAATTGATTTCTTGTGTATTTTGCAAGGTTAATACATATGCTTTTATATTTTAATGTTAATATTTGATTTTTATGTTTAATGTTTGCTTTGGTTTGACCATTCATAACTTCATATTTAGTTCATTAGATATTGGAAATTATCTTTTGAACCTAGAACTGATATCTAGAGATAAAACATGATTCATTAATAATTGAACTTAATACATGGTTGCTAATTGAAGATTTAAGAATTTGAAACATACATCGACAATATCTCAAAGTTACCGAGAATAGAATTTGAGTATTCTTATGAATTGATTTTAGTATTGTCAACCCCCAATTTAGTTCGAGTAAATAAATTTATTTTCAAAAAATAATTTATTTTTTAATTAATGGTAAATAAAGAAAAGGTGAAATGAGTTTTCTTTAGAGATTTTCAAACCTTAATTTTAGGTTTAAAAGTTAATTAAAACACAAAAAAAGAATAAAAAAGAAAAAAGAAGGGAGAGCCCAATTTGTTTTAATTATCACACCTCTTTTCATGAGCCCAACAATCCAATTTTCTTATATTCTTACCCTCACTCTTTGCTTTTTTACCACCTTTGTTTCTCATTTTCTCATTTTCTCATCTCTTAGTTTTTCTAGTTAGAAAAAGTATTGATTTTAATTCTAATAATTAAAAATAATATTCATGATAGTAATTAGAATCAATATCCATGATATTATGCTTGATTTGATTCCTCTAACGTGATGTTATCATGACCAATTTCTTCTTGGGCCTGGGGTAGACAAAACTAGACTTGTGGACTAATGCGGAAACTGGACTTAGAGGTTAGTGTGGAAATTGGGCTTAGAGGCTAGTGAAGAAACTAAGTTTGGGGGGCCAAGTGGAAACTGAGCTTAGGGGCTAGTGTGGAATCTAGGCATGGAGAGCTAATGTAGAAACTAGGCTTATGAAGTCAATGTGAAAAATGAGCTTAAAGATATATAGGTTATTCATACGAATGAACAAAACCAACAATTTGACAAACACCAAAAAGACAAATTTATAGTTTTTTCCCTTCCTTTTGAAACATAATGATTTAATAACCATTCATATGAATGAAGAGGGTTTTGATCCGGTGAAAACAATTTTCTATTGAAAAGATAGATGACATATGTATGCATGACTTGGTATGATGTATGAAATTCCTTATGTATGTTTTTTCTTTTGCAATTTTTGAAAATAAGTTTCAATTATCCCATTTTATTGTTATTTCAAATTCATGGAATCATTCTATTTTGATTTTTTTTCACTTTTTGAAATCATTTCTTTAGTCTAATCAGAGTTTATCGATGAATTCTTCTTTTTAGAATTTCTTTTGAAACACTATTTGAATGACATGCATGAAATTGGCAAGGGCTTAGATATGCTTGGATGAGGTGATGAAGATTAACTAAGGAGTTGTCCCAAGTTGAACTAGCCTTAAGGCACAAAATGTGTTGGGCTTGACCTAGTCATTAATGGTGTGAAGAAAATGACAGGGACTCCAAAAAGTTATCCCTAGTCTGAGCATCTAGGATGGTCTTAGGTTCAAAAGCGTGTTTGGATTTTCCCAATTGAGGAGGTTGAAAAATGACAAGGTCTTCACAAGTTGCCCCTAATGTGATCCTAGCTGTCAAGGTGCATAATTGCCCCAATTCGGGATGAATGACAGGGATATATGAATTACAAATGAAGTGACTACACCAATTTGGGTTTAGGATTGATAAACTCTTTATTTTTTATTAAATTAAAATTAAAAAATCAAAATATTAATTTTTAATTTTTTTTACTACAGGCATGTCAACCAGCAAATGGTGACATAATGGTCTTCTACAAGCTCATATGGGTCAAGGCCGTAACATACCAAGGTAAGTTGAACTATAGAGGCAATGATTTTAGTTTATAATCATTATTTGTCAATGGAATTTGAGATCACATTTATAATCATTATTCATAAATGATATTGGATTGGTTTTTTACCACCTTTGTTTCTCATTTTCTCATTGTCTCATCTCTTAGTTTTTCTAGTTAGAAAAAGTATTGATTTTAATTCTAATAATTAAAAATAATATTCATGATAGTAATTAGAATCAATATCCATGATATTATGCTTGATTTGATTCCTGTAACGTGATGTTATCATGACCAATTTCTTCTTGGGCCTGGGGGTAGACAAAACTAGACTTGTGGACTAATGTGGAAACTGGACTTAGAGGTTAGTGTGAAAATTGGGCTTAGAGGCTAGTGAAGAAACTAAGTTTGGGGGGCCAAGTGGAAACTGAGCTTAGGGGCTAGTGTGGAATCTAGACTTGGAGAGCTAATGTAGAAACTAGGCTTATGAAGTCAATGTGAAAAATGAGCTTAAAGATATATAGGTTATTCATACGAATGAACAGAACCAACAATTTGACAAACACAAAAAGACAAATTTATACTTTTTTCCTTCCTTTTGAAACATAATGATTTAATAACCATTCATATGAATGAAGAGGGTTTTGATCCGGTGAAAATAATTTTCTATTGAAAAGATAGATGACACGTGTATGCATGACTTGGTATGATGTATGAAATTCCTTATGTGTGTTTTTTCTTTTGCAATTTTTGAAAATAAGTTTCAATTTATCCCATTTTATTGTTATTTCAAATTCATGGAATCATTCTATTTTGATTTTTTTTTTCACTTTTTGAAATCATTTCTTTAGTCTAATCAGAGTTTATCGATGAATTCTTCTTTTTAGAATTTCTTTTGAAACACTATTTGAATGACATGCATGAAATTGGCAAGGGATAAGATATGCTTGGATGAGGTGATGAAGATTAACTAAGGAGTTGTCCGAAGTTGAACTAGCCTTAAGGCACAAAATGTGTTGGGCTTAACCTAGTCATTAATGGTGTGAAGAAAATGATAGGGACTGCAAAAAGTTATCCCTAGTTTGAGCATCTACGATGGTCTTAGGTTCAAAAGCCTGTTTGGATTTTCCCAATTGAGGAGGTTGAAAAATGACAAGATCTTCACAAGTTGCCCCTAATGTGATCCTAGCTGTCAAGGTGCATAATTGCCCTAATTCGGGATGAATGACAGGGATATATGAATTACAAATGAAGTGACTACACCAATTTGGGTTTAGGATTGATAAACTCTTTATTTTTTATTAAATTAAAATTAAAAAATCAAAATATTAATTTTTAATTTTTTTTAGTACAGGCATGTCAACCAGGAAATGGTGACATAATTGTCTTCTACAAGCTCATATGGGTCTAGGCCGTAACATACCAAGGTAAGTTGAGCTATAGAGGCAATGATTTTAGTTTATAATCATTATTTGTCAATGGAATTTGAGATCACATTTATAATCATTATTCATAAATGATATTGGATTGGTTTTAGGCTTGTTAGTTATCTTGTAAGTTCATAATGAACTATCATCATTATATTACGATGGATGCAAATCCTTACCTTAAATATTTTTGTGATGAAAACATGTTGGTTGGTGTGAGACACTATGATAAGAGTTGGAGAATAAGCAACATACAACCAGCTTAACAAAATGAAGAACAATATTTTTCTGAAGAATACCAAGGTTTGTTTTCCTTCATGACAAGCAAACAAACCTAGAAGATGAGCATGACAAGATATTCATAGTACATGGAGTCTCTAGAAGCAAAAGAAAAGCAAGTGATACTTTTGCAGTCCTAGCTGAACTAATAAATCTAGTAGTGTCTAATATGGTATTTATCATTGTAAATGATTTTGACATAGTGCAACCTAATATTGATAAGTTTGTTTATTATAAGTATATATTAAAATAGTGGTTGTTGAATAGGTAACACATTATAATAGATTTATTAATGTAATTGTTTGAGTTTGTTAAAGAAAAAGAGTTGTATTTGTTTCTTTGAATTCTATTTATAAAAGGTAATCAATGTTACTATTTGAAAATTTGGATATTGTGTTTGACTTTTATCAGTTATATAAAACTTTTAATTATTGAGTGCAAAGGTGGAATCACCAATTTTTTTTTTATAAAATCACAAATTACATACGGATTATACTGTATGTAATTATATACAGATTACATACAGATTTTTTCGTATATAATTACATATAGATTTTACATACGAATATATTCGTATGTAACTTAGTTATGCTCTTTTTATATACGAATTTTTGTCTGTATGAAATTCGTATGTAACATCATTTTATATACGGATTTTGGACATTACATATGGATTTTGGCTATATATAATTACGATTTTTCTTGTAGTAAGGTTGGTTAAGGTTTAGGCGCATGGGGGGATATGGTGGGAATCAAAGATTGAGTTCCTTGAAGAATGAATTGAAAAGGGATAACCTTGATTAACCCAATTGATCGTGCTAATTTTGAAGCCTTGAAAACATGTCAACCAAAAATAAATTTCCCAACATCTTAAAGCAAATATCTAAACACTATTTCAATCTTGTTAGTTTCTTCTTTCTTCTTGTTATCTCGTATGAAAAAAAAAGTGGATAGTAAAGGCCTAAAATCTATGTAAGATTATTTGGAATAAGGATCTTTGAATAATGTTGCACTGAAAATTATTTGACTTCTCTTTGTTCACCCTTTTTGTTTTTTTTCCTATTTTAACCTTTTTTTTCCTTTTTGCTAAACTTTTCCTTTTCTTTTTTGTTCTCAAATCATTTTTTCCTTCTCACTTTTTTTTTATCTTTTTCCATTGGTGAATTACTAGTTAGATGAAACAAATGTAAACATTATGTCGACCTTCAATATAAGAGTGATCCTTGATCAAGATAATTTGAAAGAAATTTTTTGTTTTATTTTTTAGGCTCAAAATGGATAGTACATGATGACAATTTATTGTTTTTTTTTGGAAAAAGAAAAATGATCACAATCATTTCAAATCATGATTATTTTATTTTTCAAAAACATTTAATCCACATAAAAAAAGATTTGATTGATGTTACATGTTGCCCTCCTTTTTTTGTTCTTGTTTTTCTCTCTTTTTTTGTCTTGTTTTTCCCTAGACTGTTTTTTCGAGTTTTCAGTCTAGCAGATTTTTCTTCATTTTTTTTTATTAAGAGAGTTGCTTATAATCATCCTAACAATGCCCCTTTTATGATGATCCTTCATGGAAAATGAAAGCAAGATTTACTATGAAAGGGTGATGGAAAATGAAATGGATTTGAGCAATTTCTGATATGCAAGATTAGATGAATGCTTCAAAACAAATGGTATCAAATAGTATTTTATTTCTTTATTTAATTCATTGATTTGACCAAAGAATGTTTTATTATTTTCTCATTTTTCATAAGAAAGATTCCAAGAATTTGGTGATAAGCAAAATGTGAAACAATTTGAATTTATTTTAATGTGAAATTTTTGGCTTTTTAACATTTATGTCAATGCATGCTCTGTGTTTGAAACTATGGATAAGGTACCATAAATGAAAACAAAATGGGAATGTAATCCATGGTTATGCATCGAAAGACACTTATTCACATGATATGCTAATGAAATGTATGCTTAGGATACATTTTTTCCTTTTTGTTCATGATGTGATTAAAAAGTATGATGAATTTATTACTATATATAATGAAAAGTGAGGGTAAATAACACAAACAATCTCTCTTTTGTGCCTTAATAAAGGTTTGACACTTAATGTTTTAAGGTAAAGTATATGAACTCACAATTCCCTAATACCTAAAGATTAATGTCACTACGGTTATGGCCTACTTCATGACATTTTCCACGACAGTTGGTAAACAACAAGAAGTGGGAGTACCAATGAGAAAACAAACTCTAGATGGAATTCTCACAATGATCACTTGGAAAGTACATCCATTGTGGCACTGCTACATAATCTCCTATAATTCTAAGCTATATAAACTCAAGTATAGAGCCCTACTCATATAATGCACAAAGTGTGCGTATGAAGGGAGAATGCAATATATATCCAAACTCTCACAACTAGAAAAGTGCAAACACATATATAACAATGTCTTTTATCATAGGATTCAATATCCTGTAATTATTCAAAATATCATAATTAAGAATAATATATGCATGCAACTATTCCAAATATCAAAAGAAATAAGAATATACATACCCAAAAAGAACGGGAAAGAAAAAACATAAAGAAAAACCACATCAATTTTACACATTTAATTAAATGGCTCAGCTATCTAGCATCCCCTAATAGAGTTACCATTTGTCGCAACTAGAATCGCGACAATTGATATTATTTTAGTAATATCATTGTCATTTAATTCATGCTTTTCATGTACAACTTCACTTTTTTTTAAAAAAACAAAATGATTAGTCAAAGTTATGTTGAATACAATATCTTCACTTCTAATTTTCACAATGGAAATCGTGTGACCCATGCACAATTTCTTTGCTTATTCTTATGTTGTTGAAGTTGAAGTCATCTTTGTTAAACATGACTTCTAATATATAAAATCATTTTGAATAAACACGACTTACCTATAACTGGTATTCTATTTAAATTTTGTTCATTATGATGATTTCAAACAAAATGATGAAAAGTCTCAAATCTGCCTTCTAACTCATTTTTTATGATAGAAATACTCTCACCAATAATAATAAAAGAATTTTGAAGTTACACTTATTTTACAAATGAAGAGCGATCTTAAATTTTAGTGTCATTACCTCAAGAGTGAAGCATTACCTACACTATAAAGATGTGTTCATATTAACAAGTTTTTATAACAATACTCAAATATATCATTAACAATATATAATAAGAAAAATACAAGTTTTTACATGAATCAAATGAATGAAAACATGTCATGTGTAATAATTTAAAATTTTAAATGATGTGATATTTTTTTAGTTGTCACTCAAATTACACCTCATCAACACCTCTATCTTTATCACCACAATTGTTCCAACACTCCACACAACACCTCCACCTATTCCACTACTCTCCTTTGCCGTTGTTGATAGCTTCTTCTTATCACTACCCAACCATGGACACCAACTTAAATCAACTACCATCTTTACACTTATCACCACACCTAGCGTCTGGAGGCACTTGAGCTTGCTGCAAATTCTCCAATCAGAACTTGCAGCGACAAATGGAAGTGGCGAGAGATATGTTGTCTCTCAGATATATTCTCAAATAGAGCATAGTCGAATTTACAAGAAAAAATAAAATAAAAATTAGAAATGATGCCTTCAATTGAGTTTTGATTGTCAACCAATGTCACATCATTTGAAATTATTACAATGAATGTTATATCATGAAATTATTACAATCAATGTCACATCATTTGAAATTATTACAATCAATGTCACATCATTTGAAAGTATTACATATAATTTTTTTTTATTAAATCTATATATGAAGAACACCAAAACTCATCAATGTTACATCATTTGAAATTATTACAATAATTGTGACATCATTTGGAATTATGACAACTAATGTCCCATTATTTGAAAGTAGTACATATAAAATGTTTTTATTGAATCTATTATAAAATATTTTTATTGAATCATATGGAACGACACCAAAATTCCTTTTTTTAGTAATAATGTAAGATTGGAGTAACATACATAATTTTTTCTAGAGCTGTCAAAATGGATCACAACCCGCGAGCCAACCTGGTCCACCACGGGTTCAAGTCGAGTTGGGTTTGAAAAAATTGTACTTTTTTATGCGGGTTAGATTTTAACCCGACTAATTTAAACCCGGCTCATGCGGGTTGAATCCGTGGTGGGCCGGGTTGGCCCACCAACCCACATACCTAATTTTATTTTATTAAAATTTAATTTTAATTTTATAAAAAAATATTTATTATTATTTTTTTGCTTGAAAAAATTATTTAAATTCCTTATTTTCAAAATTAATTAAACACCCATGTTGGAAGTGAAATTTGGGAGTGAGATTTGTTTAGATTTGAATTATAGAAAGTTTGTAATTTTTTTTATTTTAAAAAAATTGTAATTAAGTGAGCTAGTGAACCAACCCGTTTACCCAGCAATCCATGGTGGGTTAGGTCGGATTCAAATTTTTGTGGCTCGCTAATAAATGAGCCGGGTTCAGTTGACTCACTAAGTGGCCAACCCATGGTGGGTCGGACCACTGGATGACCCGTTTTAACAGCTCTAATTTTTTCTAAGAGCAATTCTCCCTACACTTCCCAATATTCGTACTGCACCTCCAAAAATATCATAAATACCCCAACCAGCGTTCGAAAGCCGATTAAGAAATTTACTTAAATGGTGTTCGAACGCCGGTTAAGTTTTTTTTTTTTACTTTTTCTAATTAATAATAATAATAATAATAATAATAATTAGTAATAATAATAATATTAATAATAATATTAGTAATTATAATAATTATAACATAAAAATAACTAAAATATATAAAATTTAAAAAATCAATAAAACTTTTATTATTAAAAATAAATAAATAAAACATATAATAAAATTAAAAAAATATATAACTGAATTTAGAAATACGGTTAAAAATAATTCAAATTAAATATGTTCAATTACGGTTAACAATATTTTCAAAGTTTTTTCTTTTTTTAATTTTATAATATCTTTTATTTATTTACTTTTAATAAATAATATTTTATAAATTAAAATATTAATATTAATTTAATTATATGAAAATTATTAAATTAATTGAATATTTATTATATTAAAAAATTAATTTTTTGATTATTAAATTTAAATAAATAATCTTTTAATTTAGTTTTTTAATTTTAAATATATTTTTAATTTTCTAATACATTTTATTATTATTATTAAATAAAAACAAAAATATAAATTAAAGAAGTAATTAATATCGGTTAAGTAAATTTTTTAATCGGTTTTCGAAGGTGAAGGTATATATATTTTTTCAATTACAGAAGGGAAAATTGTTCTTATTATTTTATAATGACATCTTTATTCAAATATTTATTAAGCCTATCATCACCAAGGATATGAAAAGAAGTGGATAGTAAAGGCCTAAAAAATATGTTGGATTATTTGGAATAAGGATATTTGAATAATGTATTTTATTCATTTTTTCAAACTTTTGCATTTCTTTTTGTTCTCAAATAATTTTTTCCTCTTACTTTTTTTTATCTTTCTCCATTGGTGAATTACTAGTCAGATGAAGCAAATGTAAACATTATGTCAACCCTCAATATGAGAGTGATAATTTGAAGGAAAAAATTTATTTTATTTTTTAGGCTTAAAATAAAGGATGATGATTTATTGTATTTTTTTTAAAAGAAAAATGACCACAATCATTTCAAATCATGATTATTTTATTTTCAAAAAGATTTAATCCACGTTAAAAGTAGTTTGATTGATGTTACATGTTGTCAGTCTAGGAGATTTTTCTTCATTTTTTTTTTAAGAGAGTTGCTTATAATCATCCTAAGATAATGCCCTTTTTATATGATTTTCATGAAAAATGAAAGCAAGATTTAGGGTGGAAGAGTGATAGAGAATGGAATGGATTTGAGTAATTTCTGATATGGAGGATTAGATGGAATGCTTCAAAAGAAATGGTATTAAATAGTATTTTATCTCTTTATTTAATTTATTGATTTAACTAAAGAATGTTTTATTATTTCTCATTTTTATAAGAAAAATTCCAAGAATTTTGGTGATAAGAAAATGTAAAACAATTTGAATTTATTTTAGTGTGAAAGTTTTGGCTTTTCAAAAATTTATATGTTGATGCATGCTATGTGTTTGAAACTATGAAAAGTGTACCATGAATGAAAACAAAATGGGAATGTAATGCATGGTTGTGTATCGTAAGACACTCATTCACATGATATGTTGATGAAAAGTTTTCTTATTGTTTATGATTTTTTTTTCTTTTTTTTCATGATGTGATTGAAAAATGTGATGAATTTATTACTATATACAATAAACAATAAAAGATGAGGGTAAAGGACGCAAACAATTTCCCTTTTATGCCTTAATAAAGATTCGACGCTTAACGTTTTAAGGCAAAGTATATGAACTCACAAGGTAGTTCCCTAATAACTAAAGATTAATGTCACTAGGGTTATGGCACACTTCATAACATTTTCCATGATAGTTGGTAAACAACAAAAAGTGAGAGTAGCAATGAAGCAAACAAACCCTAGTTGGAGTTCTCATGATAAATCACTTGGGAAGTACATCCATTGTAGCATTGTTACACAATCCCTCCTATTTCTAATAAGCTATATAAACTCAGGTATAGAACCCTACTCATATAATGCACAGAGTGTGTATACAAAGGAAGAATACAATGTATATCCAAACTCCTACATGCAAAACAACTAAAACAGTACATATATATATATATATATATATATATATATATATATATATAACAATGTCTTTTGTCATACGGTTTAATATCCCATAATTATTCAAAATATCAAAATTAAGAAGAATATACATGTGCAACTATTCCAAATATCAAAAGAAACAAAAATATACATACCCAAAAAGAAAAGGGAAAGAAAAAACATAAAGAAAAACCACATCAATTTTACACATTTAATTAAATGGCCTAACTATCTAAAATCTTCGTAAAGTTACCATTTGTCACAACTGAAATTGCGACGATTGATATTATTTTAGCAATATTTTTTCATTGAAGTCATGCTTTTCTTGTACAACTTCACTTTTTTGAAAAAAACAAAATGATTAATCAAAGTTGTACCCAATATTGATGGTAAAAATTTACTTTTCCACGTGGAATTGTTGATTCTACAACACATAACCCATTCAATTTAATACACAATGCTACGCCATTTAAAAAAATTCCAATTGACTCACTTTTACAAATATATGGACCCAATTTTGACGTTTAAAAAATGATGACCTACTTAAGATTCTCCAACAAATACGAACACGATCCGAGGATTTAAACCATATCTTTACTTCTAATTTTCATAATGAAAATTGTGTGACGCCTGCACAATTTCTTTACTTATTCTTATTTTGAAGTTGAAGTCATCTTTGTTAACCATGACTTCTAATATATGAGATCTTTTTGAATAAATATGACTTACCCTTAACTCGTATTCTATTTAAAATCTTTTTATTATAATGATTTCAAACAAAATAGTGAAAAGCCCCAAATCTCTCTACTGCTCAGTTTTTTATGATAAAAATACTCTGATCAATAATAATAAAAGAATTTTAAGATTGCACTCATCTTACAAGTACGACCTTAGTTTTTAGTGTCATTACTTCAAGAGTGAAGCATTACCTACACTATAAAGACGTGCTCATATTAGCAAATTTTTATAACAATGCTCAAATATCTCATTAATAATATATAATATGTAAAATACAATAGTGTTGCTTCAATGTCCCTTTTTACATGAATCAAATGAAAATGTCATGTATAATAATTTTAAATTTTAAATGATGTGACATTGTTTTAGTTGACACTAAAATTACATCTAACCAACTCTTCTATCTTTTATCACAATAATTATTCTGACACTCCACACAACACCTCCATCTACTCCACCACTCTCCTTTGCTACTGTTTGTAGCTTCTTTTCATCACTACCCAACCATGGACACCAACTTAAATTAACTATTGTCTTTACACTTATCACCACACCTAGTGTTCAGAGGCACTTGAGCTTGCTGCAAATTCTCTAATCAGAACTCACACTGACTAATGGAGGTGGCGAGAGATTCATTGTCTTCGATATACATTTCGCTAAACTTGACCAGGATGAAGATGGAGCATGGTCAAATTTATCAAAAAAAATAAAATAAAAATTAGAAATGATACCTTCAAATGAGTTTTTTAAACCAATATCATATCATTTTAAATTATTACAATCAATGTCACATAATTTCAAAGTATTACATATAAGGTTTAAACCCTCATTTGGTCCTTGTATTTGTGTGTCAATCTTAAGTGGGTCATCGTTTTTTTTTCGGTCTCAATCAGGTCCATAAACTTGTTAAAATGAGTCAATTAAGTCCTCTCCGTTAAGTTATCATAGACGGTGTTAAAATGTGATGACGTGGTATACACGTAAGATGCTGATGTAACAATGCTATATTACGTGGATTTTTTTTTAAATGAAGAGTTGAGATGGCACAAAATTTAGTTAGAAATGTGTTAGGGATTCAAAGTCTTCATCATCCTACACCGTCTTCATCCTTCACGTACTGTGCAACGGCGTCTCTATAAGGTTGCCGACAGTAAATTTCAGCGTCATCAGCATGTGCACGACAAAAGGCAAAGAGGTTTTCTACCTTAAAAGAATGTATCATGAGAGAAACAAAATGATGATAAACCAATATGCAGATTTTACAGAGATGGCAAGAGAATTCCTGTTACAGAAATAGGCAATTAAACCCCTCCAACGCAAACTCCTCACCTTTCTCCTTGAACCTTCTCACAACACCCAAACCCCAAGCCTCTTCCGACCTCCCCGAAGATACCAATTGGTGCTACAGCGAGATCTTGAACACCGTTAAGAAGGGTAAAGTCGAGCGAGTCAGGTTCAGTAAAGACGATTCCACCCTCCAACTAACCATCGTTGACGGTCGTCGAGCCTCCGTTATCGTCCCTAATGACCCCGACCTCATCGACATGCTCGGCCATGAACGACGTTGACATTTCCGTCGCCGAAGCCGAATCGCCTAACAACTTGTTCAACATCATTGGCAATTTGTTCTTCCCCTTTCTAGCATTCGCTGGGTCATTCTTCCTCTTTCGCAGAGTTTCAAGAAGTCCCCGAAACCAGCGTTGAAGAGGTATTGGATAACGTTTTCAAAGAACATAAAGAAAAACAAAAAGAGGCAAAAGAAGACGGCGTTGAAGTGGAGGATGAGGATTTTGTCGACGTTCTTCTCAAAATTCAAGATGAGAGAACGAATTAGGGTTTTCAAAAAGTCTTCCCCTTTTTTCTTTGTCTGCGCCTTTTGATTCTTCTTAGGATTAATCACCTTAGCAGGTATGTTCCCTTTAACCATTCAATTCCAATTTCAATTTTTCTTCAAAGATAACATTGCTTTTTGTCTCGTGAATTTTGGGTTTTAATTGGGTTTTTTTATTTTGATATCAGAATGGTTTTTGTTGCAGTGGTGTGATTGTAGAATGAAAAATAATGAAGAATGACTGGAAAAGTTGGAAGATGAAGTAGAAGAGGAAAAACAAAGAAAGATTGCAGCTTTTGAGCGTTGGAAGAGATGGGAGAGAGAAAGTGATGAGACAAAAGAAGAAGAAGAAGAAGTTGATTTCAGGTGTGATGTGAGGTGGAGGAAAAGGCACCAAGCATTGTTGATGAGCCTGTGAGTGGAAGACGATGAAGACTTTTAATCCCTAACATTTTTAATTAAATTTTATGTCATGTCATTACCTACAAAAATTTCACGTAATATAATGTTGTCATATCAGTATTTTAAGTGTGACCACGTCAACACAGGCAAACGACGTTACTGATATTTTAACGGAGAGAGCATAATTGGCTCATTTTAACAAGTTTAAGGACCCAATTGAGACAAAATAAACATAATGACCCACTTGAGATTTACACACAAATATGAGGACCAAATAAGAGTTTAAACCTACATATAAAATGTTTTTATTGAATCCTGGAGGACCCAAAATTCCTTTTTTTTTAGTAATAATGTAAGACTGGACTAACATACGCCATCTTTTCTTTTATCATGGCATCTTTATTCAAATAATTAAACACATATATGCACGCCCAGATTCAAGGTTCACTCATGTCTCGAAATTAACTTCAACCCAACTACTTTGACTAGACTAATATTCCAACAAACATTAAAAAGAAACATGTACATCAAAAAGAAGCATGGGAAAGGAGAGCGAAACGGGATTGACGTAAATATGTATGAGTTCATGGGCATGATGTTTTCTGCTTAGACGATTGCAAGAAATAGTAACATTGCATATAGCTATCATGCAGCTACACCTCCATTTAGGAGCATCTGATCAAAGTGCCACACACCTGCAAGTCCAACAACAATACTTCAATTTCACCAAACATATGGAATATGAATCAACCCTTTGGCTTATACAAGCAACAAATTACCATGTCCTTTGCCCACCCTTCTTAACTGAGCCACATATTCTGAAATCTTCTTAATATCTTCCACCTTTAAGAAAAGAACAGAAACTAATGAGAACATTTTTTCTTCATGCTACTCAAAACAGATCACAAAATTTAGATCCTCTATCATTAATATTTGTAATTAGAATTGGAATTTCATCTTGCTAATGCATGCAATAAAGAATTTTACTAGGTATTTTACATATTACAGTTCAAACGGCACATAATTGGAGTCAAATTTTACTGCATCTAATTTCTGTTCTTTACCTGATCGACCAAAAAGTGGCTTTCGAGAAAGTCAACAAATTGAGCATCGTTGTTTTCACTTGCTAACTGCATAGTGATAAAAACTAGTCATTGGCATAATAACATTGTCACACAGAATAAATACAGAAAAATGAAAAGATATATAGAAAATTCCATTTGGAGATAGTGTGACTAAAAAGGGTTTAAGTTGAATTGACAGAAAAATGAGAAAATAAAGTTATATAGAAGTTGTACCCTGTGTAAATTTAAAAGCTTCTCATTGTTCATCCTTTCCAAAGACAATGCAAGTTCCATTGCTGTTAAAATAGGACGAAACAGAAATCGTAAGTGTAATTAGAGAAACTGAGAAACCATTCAAGAGTACAGATAATAGAACAAAAAACACTCATCAAGGATGAGCTAAGCAAGGTTAAAAGAAAACAATGTTTATTAATTACGTATATATGAAAAACTGAAAAACTTACCATATAATGCATCACCCTTTTCTGCATGATCAAACTCTGAAAATGGCATTATCATTGACAGCAGCTGAACCTTACCTCCTCTTTTGTTCTGGTAATATCGTCAGGAAGAAAATTAATTTACAAAAGGAATGCTAGAAAAATTACTGCCATGAAGAACATGAATCAATGATATAGAAAAATGCCTGATATTCCATCATCGTCTCAGCATGTTGTCTTTCCTCCATACTTGCGTCCTTAAAAAATCTGAAAAATTGTGTAATTTAGCAGCAATTATGTAATAGTAAAATTCAAACACAGAAGAACCTGAGATTTTGGAGTCTATTACTTGGCCAATCCTTTCAGAGCAACATTATCTCTGTCGAAATAGGCGTACATGGCATGATACACGTAGGAGACATTGTATTCCACGCTGAATCAAAACAAAACCACACTGGCATCAGATATATTTTCATGAACATAATACTTTTTAGAAAATCGCTACATCTGAAAGGAACTATATATGAAGCTGACTTGATCTGTGCATTGAGTGCAGCCTCAGACTGATCTGTGTAGTTCTGGCGAGCCAGTGACGCATGGAGCTCTGTGGGGATGACAAGAAGCTCTTTTTTCACTTCCTCAAAAGGTTCAAACGCTGTATTCAAAATGGGTTCGTTCATCATAGCCTTAGCCACAACCCCACAATCCCCATTGCTCTTGGAGAATCTCACACCATTCTCAGGTTTGAAAAAGGGTCCTGAGGAAGACAGAGAAGGGCCAAGCTTCAGTCTTTCAGAGAGCGAGACACACACGGATGAAGAACTTCCCAATATCATGGTCAAAAGACTCAGAAGAACCCTCTGAAATCAGAAAAAGATAGAGAGAAACACAAGAATCAATTGGGTAGGTGAATTGTGATGATGCTAACAGTAATAATAATCAGAGAATTTGAGAATAATTAACTTTTCAAACTAGATTCACTTTGAGAAATGGTTCATCCTTTTCCTCTCTTTCCTATAACCAACCCTCTCCTATGAACAATATTTGATGGATGTGGATCACAAGTTATGTATTCATTCTTTAATGGATTTTGATTTTGAGTTTATTTTTCTATTTAATGATTATTAATTAACATAGAATAAACCGACATGGTCACACTTTTGTTGTGCGTAGAGTAATTATTGTATTATGTTCTACATACAACATTAAATTTTACAAACATAAAAGAAAAGAAAAGAAGTTATTATTTTTATTCATTTGGTCCCCTCTCTCTAATTGCATAATATGTAAGGTAACGAATCGATAAATGCGGAAACAATATTGCATATATAATTTGTAGTGAATAAATGAAACAATATCTTATCTCTTTTGTTTGTTATATTTATATTTATTTATATATTTTTCTACCTTTTTGGTCTATCTTTCACTAAATAATTTTTTGCATATCCAAAAATAATTTTGATGTATTAGAAGAAAAAACTGTAGTTAGAAGTTTCTGAATGTCACACCTCTAACATTTCAATTATTAATTAAATTGATATAAATCCTTGTTCAACACTCCAATCGACCTACTAATAAAATTTCAATTATTAATATAAATCCTTATGAACATCAAAAGTTGGACAATGTTTTCCTGCATTCTTTTTTTCCGCCCCCATAAAACATGATAATCGGAAATTGTCCAATATTAAAAGTTATTCTTTTCGATTTATGCAATCGAAATGTATTTAAAAAGAATATATTATATGTAAATTACTCTTAATAATATTAAAATAATATCCTTACTAATAAATAGAATATAATGAATGTAGAAGAAAAAAAAAATATTCATATAAGCTCTAAATATTAGGTGAAATTATTCTGGTTGGTCTTCATTTTATCTGCAATTTCAATTATGATATTGTTATTAAAATATTTAAATTATTCTTAATGACAATAAAGAAGTATTTTTCCTAATTAGTATAATTAATCTAGACAACAAATAACATTTACCTATTATTATAATAATAATAAATAATAACAATGATAATAATGATGATGGATTAATGTATTTTGAATCTTGTTTGTTTCGATAGGGATTTGTAAGGTTCAAAGACTAATATTTTTTGACGTGTCTTTCTTGTCTTTGACTGTCTGGAACGCCTGAATCGTCTGTCTTTCTTTAGTCTGGGCCACTTGCTTCTTTATGATCACTCGGTCTCCTGCTGTTGGTCGTTCGGTAATGGTACGAATCGCTCGATCTCCTTCTTGACAGAGGGGGAGGTACTTGCTAAAGGCACTCTGACGCTCATGTTAGGCGTAGGTTATTGAGCCTTAACTCTCAAGAAAGTGATTTTGTTATCACTATAGAGTATTTTTGAGTGTGAGTAGAACGTACCTGGCTTTTAGCCTTGGCCTTGTATTTATAGATTATCACAAGCCTAATAAAATATAAGCAGACTTACCTTAAACAGATTTACCTTAAAATCTAGTCGGTTGCTCATAAACAGCTTTATGAATATCTTTAATCAGATATCTTTATTATTTTTGTCCTCTGTTGGATTATTAGCCCAACTACCTTATATGCTGACCCAATTGTGGCCCAACACCTTTTAACCTGATTTGACATGGTTGACGAGCCCTGTTACAGTAGATAGACTAAACGATCTTGTATGTTAACCATTCGGTCCCTGATTATATACCATACATATGCCTCCCAAGTCCGACTTAATTGTTCGGCTTTACCCATGATTAACTATAGGACTTATGAGTTTGGGGGAGGTTGTATTTGCTGTATTGGGGAGCGTGCTTCTAAGTGTTGCTCATATGTGGATCGAACGGCGGGATTTATGAGTTTTTCTTTTGAAATTTGCCATAAGCCGAGTGGTAAATGATGAGAGTCCTTTTTAGAACTCCCCCCCCCCCCCCCCCCCCTTTTATAAGGTCGAATAGCCAAGCAGGGGAGACTGCTCGGTTGAAGATGCTGGAATAAGGGTGATTGTTCCTCAGCTCTTGGTTTTCGATCTAGGAGTTCCTGGAGAACCTCCCAATAGATGAGAATGATCTTCCGTGGCCCAGGAGTTCCTCGAGAACCTCCCAGTAGACGTGAATGAACGTCAGTGGCCCAGGAGTTCCTAGAGAACCTCCCAATGGACGTGAATGAGCGTCCATGGCCCAGGATTTCCTAGAGAACCTCCAATAGACGTGAATGGTCGTCCGTGACCCAGGAGTTCCTGGAAAACTTCCCAATAGAAGAAATTTGTGAGGCCGAATGGCTGACTGCTTAGACAGTTGAGGCCATGGAAAGCTGAGCAGTTGAGGCCGAGTGACCGAATACTTGTAAGGCTGAATGGACAAGCAGTAGGGGCCGAGAGGCCGAATACTTGAGAGGTCGAATGGCCGAATCCTGGAACGCTTGAGGCCATGGAAGGCCGAACGGTTGAGGCTGAGTGGCCGAACACCTACGAGGCCGAATGACTGAATGCTGGAACGCTTGAGGCCATGGGAGGCCGAACGGTTTAGGCCGAGTGGCCGAACACCTACGAGGCCGAATGGCCGAATACTGGAACGCTTGAGGCAATGGAAGGTCGAACGGTTGAGGCCGAGTGGCCGAACACCTGCGAGGTCGAATGGCCGAATGCAAGAACGCTTGAGGCCATGGAAGGCCGACGGTTGAGGCCGAGTGGCCGAACACCTACGAGGCTGAATGACCGAATGCTGGAAAGCTTGAGGCCTTGGAAGGCCGAACGGTTGAGGCCGAGTGGCCGAACACTTGCGAGGCCATGTGGCCGAACGAACACCTACGAGGCCGAATGACTGAATGCTAAATGCTTGAGGCCATGGAAGGTCGAATGGTTGAAGCCAAGTGGCTGAACACCTTCCTGGTTCCATAATAGGTAGATTGCCTTTATGCTGGCATGCGCTAGGTGTTCTTGGGCGAACATGGCCTAGACTAGGGGAGTGGTCCCCTAGGTTTGATGTGTTGGGTGTTCTTGGGCGAACATGTCCCAAAGGGAGTGTATCCCTATATTTAATGAACTAGGTGTTCTAGGGCGAACATGTCCCAAAGGGAGTGTATCCCTATATTTAATGCGCTTGGGTGTTCTTGGGTTATGCTATAAGGCCGAACGGCCAATTCTGTAAGACTTCTCGGTCTTCGGTTGAATGTTTAGACCAAACTGAAGATTCTGTATTAGGATGTGTCATGGTCGGGATGTAATTGCTTTAGTGTTGTGTCTTGAGGCCATGGGAGACCGAGTAGTGGAGGCCGAAAGGCCGAATACCTTGTGAGGTCGAATGGCCAAAGGGTGGAAGGTTTCACGCTGGATGCCAATTTTGGCTAAGTACCTAAGGCCATGAAGGCCGAGCGGTTGAGGTCGAAGGGCCGAATACGTGGAGGTCGAATGGCCTAATACTTGAGCCGAGCAGTAGATGTCGAATGGTCGAATGCTGGAACACTTGAGGCCATGGAAGGCCGAACGGTTAAGGCCGAGTGGCCGAACACCTGCGAGGCTGAATGGCCGAATGCTGGAACACTTGAGGCCATGGAAGGCCGAACGGTTGAGGCCGGGTGGCTGAACATCTATGAGGTCGGGTGGCTGAACATCTGTGAGGCCGAATGGCCAATTACCTGCAAGGTCGAATGACCTAGTACCTTTGATGTCGATTGACTGAGTACATGTAAGGCCAAATGACCAAATACTTGTGAGGCCGAATGGCTGAATTCCTTTAAGGCCGAATGGCCAAATACCTGAGGCCGAATGACCTAATGCTTGAACACTTGAAGCCATGGAAGGCTGAGCAGTTGAGGACGAAGGGCCGAATACCTGTGAGGTCGAATGACCGAATTTCTATGAGGCCGAACGACCGAATACTTGTGAGGTCGAATGGCCGAATTCCTGTGAGGCCGAACGACCAAATACCCGTGAGGTCGAATGACCTATACCCGTGAGGCCGAATGGCCTAATGCTTGAACACTCGAAGCTGTGGAAGGCCGAGCAATTGAGGCCGAATGGCCTAATGGTTTAAGCCGAAGGGCCAAATACTTATGAGGCTGAATGACCGGATTCCTGTGAGGCCGAACGTTCGAATGGAAACTGTTTGGTTGATAGGTCGAAGGGCTTGCTGGAGTATTGGTTCACTCCTTTCCATACCGTTCGGGTTAGTGTGATGGGAATGTTGAACCTTCGTGCTTCCGTTGCATCTCCGTTTTTTTCGTGGTCATCATTGGGTTTCTTCAGCTTGCTCAAGTCCCCACGGTGGGCGTCAAAATATTTCGGTGGGGATTTATAGGACCGAGAGACTAAACTTTCCTTACGTGTCTTCCTTGTCTTTGGCTGCCTAAAACGCCTGAATTGCCTGTCTTCCTTCAGTCTGGGCCGCTTGCTTCTTTATGACCGCTCGATCTCCTACTGTTGGTCGTTCGGTAATGGCGCGAACCACTCGGTTTCCTTCTTGACAGAGGGGGAAGGTACCTGTAAAAGGCACTCCGACGCTTAAGTTAGGCGTAGGTTATGGATCCTTAGTTCTCAAGAAAGTGATTTTGTTATCACTGTGGAGTATTTTTGAGTGTGAGTAGAACGTACATGGCTTTTAGCCTTGGCCCTGTATTTATAGGTTATCACAAGCCTAATAAAATATAAGCAGACTTACCTTAAACAAATTTACCTTAAACAGATTTACCTTAAAATCTGGTCGGTTGCTCATAAATAACTTTATGAATATCTTTAATCAGATATCTTTGATTATTTTATCCTCTGTTGGATTATTAGCCCAATAAACTTAAATGTTGGCCCAATTGTGGTCCAACACCTTTTAACCTGGTTAGACCTGGTTGACGAGCATTGTTATAGTAGATAGACCGAACGATCTTGGATGTTAACCGTTCGGTCCCTGATTATATACCACACAAATTTGAATTTAAATTTTCAATTGTATAATTTAAAATATAATAAATTATTGGGCTAATAATCCAGCAGAGGATAAAATAATCAAAGATATCTAATTAAAGATATTCATAAAGTTGTTTATGAGCAATTGACCGGATTTTAAGGTAAATCTGTTTAAGGTAAATCTGTTTAAGGTAAATCTGCTTATATTTTAGGTTTAATAGGTTCGGAAGTCCCTATATTTGCAGGTTAGTTTTAATTGGGTCCTCCAATTTTGGAAGTGATCAATTGAGTCCCTGTTTTGGTAAAATTGAATCAATAATGTCCTTGCCGTTAATTTTAGTAAACGGCGTTAACTTTCTAGCGAGGTGGCATGCTGAGGTGGCTTTTAATTAGCACGTGGCACGTTGTGTGGAAACCTTCTCCCCTTCCCCTTTCCCGAAACCTTCTCCCCTTCCCCTTCCCCTTCCCCTTCCCCTCCAACTCCAACCTCACCTTCTCCCATCTTTGGGAAACTTTCTTCTCGCCCTCCCACACCCACCTCTTCAACATCTACATCCACACCCATCCCCCAATCCAACCGTCAAGCGCACCTCCCTTGCCTCCCCATCTCTCATCGTCGCTCGCTGTCTCATTATTGTCGAACTCCTCCACAACCCCCTCAACCTCTACTTCGCCCTCCGCCGTTGTTTCGGAGTTGCGGTGGCGCACTAATGTCTACGGTTCAGGTTCGTGACAGAATCGACATATCTGATACCGAGAGAAGCATCTTTGATAGGCTTCTTGCCACTCTTCGCCACTTTGATCTCAGCTCCATGTCGCGGGTGGCTGGGTTCGCGACAAGGTCACACACTCCATTCATTTTTAGCCCTAATTCCTTCCTTGTTATTCTTTTTGTCCTCTTTTTATTTGTTCTGTTTTGCAGCTTCTGGGAAAAGAGTGCTATGACATCTATATCGCTCTCTGGACAATTTTTTTTTTCTTCCAAACTATTTCGCAATATGCATAATTAAGTGTGTACTGTTTTTTGTAAAGTTTTTTTTTATTATTATCCTTTCTTTTTGCAGCAATATTCCTGACCAGTCCAAACATTTGCAGCAACTCCTTTCTTTTTTCTATTTCTTTTTATGTTGGAATCGCATATATGCAATGTTGGTGTTATTTGTTGTAATGTCGCCGAGGTAGAGGTAGCGGAGGAGGGGCTCGGCGGCGACAGGGAGATGGCGTGGGTGTGGAAGGGCGAGAAGAAAGTTTCCCAAAGATGGGAGAAGGTGAGGTTGGAGATGGTGGGGAAGGGGAAGGGGAGAAGGTTTCCACACAACGTGCCACGTGCTAATTAAAAGCCACTTCAGCATGCCACCTCGCTAGAAAGTTAACGCCGTTTACTAAAATTAACGGCAAGGACATTATTGATTCAATTTTACCAAAACAGGGACTCAATCGATCACTTCCAAAATTGGAGGACCCAATTAAAACTACCCTGCAAATATAGGGACTTCCGAACCTATTAAACCTATATTTTACCAGGCTTGTGATAACCTATGAATACAGGGCCAAGACTAAAAGCTAGGTATGTTCTACTCACACTCAAAAATACTCCACAGTGATAACAAAATCACTTTCTTGAGAGCTAAGGCTCCATAACCTACGCCTAACTTGAGCGTTGGAGTGTCTTTTGCAGGTACCTCCCCCCTCTGTCAAGAAGGAGACCGAGCGGTTTGCGCTATTATCGAATGGCCAACAGCAGGAGACCGAGCGGTCATAAAGAAGCAAGCGGCCCAAACTAAAGTAAGACAGGCGATTCAGGCGTTCCAGACAGCCAAAGACAAGGAAGACACGTAAGAAAATGTTAGTCTCTCAATCCTACAAATCGCTACCGAAACAATGACAAATTGGAGTCTTGAGCTTTTCTTGTGAAGGGAATGAAAAAACTTGAATTTGAGAAGGGAAGGAGAAATATTGACTATGGAGGGATAGGCTAAGGGTTCAAACCTAACTTTAATCAAGGGTATTTTAGAAATTAAGTATTTTATGGTGGCGCAGAAAAAAAAAGAGGTGGGGAAAAATGGCCCACACATTGTTTCATGTCTGCCATCAAATATCTTCCTACACCAGATCATGGAAATCAGACTCTAAAACAGGCTTCCAGAAATTTTGATCCAGAATAGAGATGGGTGGTGAGAATTTGGTATCTAGATGCGTATTTTCGAAGCTGTAATGTATAATTTCGAAAGAAGGAAATCCATAATAATATTGATGATTGTCTTCCGAAAAGATATTTTTGGAATTGGTTAGTGTATTTCGGAAAGCAAAATACAGAAGAAGTAAAAATGTACGCTAAAAAATGTACATATTTGATGGGGGTACAGTAAGAAATTTGATAGGGTGCAGGAAAAACACCCTTAAAAAAGTCATTCATGGACTTAAATACCCAAAGTTTGGTATGGGCTCATTACTTCATGGGTTTAAGCCTCTTTATGGACTCCCGCTCGCTTCACTAAAACTCAGCGTTCCCCAAAACGACACCGTGGCCGAGCCACGTTAAGTTCAGAACCCCATTTCCCGGCCAGCGGCGGTGACGACATGGGTGCCACCGTCGTTTTTTCGAAGCTTTCACTCCTGAAACGACTATCTCATCGCTTAAATCGAACCCTCTCCTTCGCGTCGGAAACTTGGCCAGCGGCGACGGAGTTCATCGACGATGGATTCCCGTATTCCGACGTGCCGAAACGTCCGCGGAGAAATTCTGAGAGGAAGGCGTACGTGACGCCGATGAAGGTTCTGATCGAGAGGGCGAAGGCAGAGAGAGAAGCTCGAAAAGCGCAGCCATGTAGGGTTTTGGAGGAACCACCAGCGAACGGGTTGTTGGTGCCGGAACTGGTAGAGGTAGCCCATCGCGTTTATCAAGCTCGGGGCTCGCTCCTCTTCGGACTGAGTCAACTGGTTCGAGTCATTCCCGTTCTGCGCTGCCGGTACATGAGTTCGTAGTTTCGTTTCTTGTTCAGCCGTTTGACTTTTTAGTTTTAGTCTCTTGCTACTAAGACTGAATTTCTGACCAATAAATTGCTACTAAAAGATGAGAACTATCAAATTGTTGTTTGTAAGAATAGAAGCTAATTGTTAGTGAAAAGTTCTATGAAAAATGCTCATGATTATTGATGTCTGTGCGAATAGAAGTAAATCATTTCATTGTAGGTGTTAACTGCTCTTGCGCAATTGCCTTTCGATTTTCGCACAGAAAGAGTAAAATGTTGTAAGAAAGTTTGATGTTTGAATTGCATTATAGGCTTCTGTGGATGATTTTTAAACTTTAAATATCTATATCAGGGCCTATTTATGTGTTAATTATGAGTATTCATGATTGGATGTTTTTTATTATATGCAATCCCCTTTTGGTTCTTATTTCTTTGTTAGTTTATTCGTATCAATATATAATCGTTTAGAGTTGTAAGACTTGGGGACTGAACAAATTGCAGGGTTCGATTTAAATGATGCTGTGTTCATATTTAATGGTTGTTTCATCATATCAGGCTTTGTAATGAGGTCCACATTGGTTATGTTGGTCATGAAATTCGAACATGTACTGGACCAGATAGTGTTTCCCGGCATGCGACACATGTCTGGACAAGGGGAGGTGTTCGAGATGTGGTTAGCTTCCCTAAGTGCTTTCATCTCTATGATCGTGTTGGTAGGCCAAGAGTTGGGCATGATGAAAGGTCCAGCATTCCTCGTATACCTGCCATTGTTGAACTCTGTATACAAGCAGGGCTAGACCTTGAAAAATATCCTACTAAAAGAAGAACAAAGCCTGTATATTGTATTGAAGGAAGAATTGTAGATTTTGAATCAGTTGTTAAAGAGGATGAAAATGAAGGAAAATATTCTTTTGGAAGTGACAAACCTTCTATGAATTCATCTACTTTGCTGAACCAACCTATAGAGAAGGCCCAGAATTTATTGGAGAACAATATAAGCCATCTGGATCAGCTAAATGATGAAGAAAGGAACAAGTTAAGGGATTTAAGTAATCATATACTGAACTCATGGATTGAGATGTCATCAGGTACAAAGAAGATCATGGAGAAGTATGCTGTGAATACTTGTGGCTATTGTCCTGAGATCCAGGTTGGTCCTAAAGGACATAAGTTGAGAATGTGCAAGGCTTCAAAGCATCAGTCTCGAAATGGTTTACATGCATGGCAAGAGGCTACATTAGATGATCTTATAGATCCAAATTATGTCTGGCATGTGGAGGATCTGAATGGACCTGCTCTGAATAACAATCTTAAGAGATATTATGGGAAGGCTCCAGCTGTGGTGGAACTCTGTGTGCATGGTGGAGCTCCTGTTCCTGATCAATATAGGAGCATGATGAGATTAGACGTAGTTTCCCCTGATCGAGATGAAGTCGATCTTGTGGCTTAAAATGCCATCCCTTTTGAAGATAGACATTGTGTGCTCAAGTAACCTTTGGATTTCGTAAAATCTTGGACTTTTGACTTTTGTGTCTCAAGCTAGTTTTCTTTTCTCCGACAATATAGGTTTCACAGCCTATGCTCTAAACATTATATTACCTTCAGCAAAGAAACAGGTATCACAATTTGAAGAAGTCCAAAAAGTATTTTGTTATCATGTTTCCAAATTGAGTTGCATTCAGCACAATTTGTGCAGAATTTTTTATTTGGACGTGGTGTTGACATTGGAGTTGCTACTATGAAATGGCGTACAGCACCTAGTTCAAACTTCAATGCGCATTCAGCACAAATTGTGCGGATTTTTTTATTTTGAGGTGGTGTTGACACTGTAGTTGCTTTTATGAATGGCGTACAGAACCTAGTCCAAACTTAAATGCTTTTAGACAAAGATTCTCTATACCGTTATCAAAGTAAACCTGATCTCCAAGGGAGTGCATCAAAGTAAACTCGATCTCCAAGTTGTTGCAGTTCAACATATTATTGGTATAATCTTTGGAAGTTTAGTTTACTTCAAGCAGTGGTATGAAGGTAACAGCTGAAATGTCTCAGAAATTTTCGCACCATCATTGTTGAATTTAAAGACGGGAGATGGAATTCGAAAGGATGTTCAATAAGACTTCTTGCAACTACAGGTAAAATTGTAGGATCCAATCTAATTCTTGACAGACCATCAAAAAGGCTTCTCTCAGCAGTGGAGCTTCTCTAGATCTTCATCTGCTTTATTTTGTATATTTTAATTAATTATTTCTTCTTTTAGATTGTATTTAGTGAGTATTATTGCTCTGTGCTCTCATTTCCTTTTTATTAGCAGAAATGAAGAGAATACACATTGATCTCATGTACTGGGTGGGAGCTATAACATTACCTCTGGTTGTCAAATTGGAAACAAAATGAAAAACAAAAAAATAATATTTTTTTTTATAAAGTCAATTTTTATTTTTCATCAAAGAAAGAGGAATCGTTATTTGTGTTGTTTTCTCTGCTTTTTTTTTTCCTTTTCCAAATAGACCAATAGAATTTTATGACTAACTTCTGAGTGGCTCTCCATAAGATATGTTTTAGCCTTTTGTGTTCATTTCTAAAGGTGCGATTCTCGAGATTATCAGACAATTATATGCAGTGACTGTTTTCAAATTTAAAACAGAATGTTAATACAAAAAATAATCCACAGAAACTTCTACTTTTAATCGAACTAAGGAAGCAACATTATTTAGTCGTGCATTATTAAAGCACCATTTCTTCAATTGGTTTACTAGTGAAGAAAGAAAGGTGGAACTGAAAACAAATAGCAATTGACTTCACTAATAAGATAAAAGAAAAAGTAGTAAGATTCACTGTTTCATTTGAATCTAAAAGTGCAATTTATGAAAGAACTAACCACTACTTTTTTTTTCTTGTGAGCAAAACAAGAACTGTTAGAATATCAGTATCAAACTTAAATGAGTTATAAAGGCCCAAAGAAGATAATGGACTGAATGTAGACGAAGGAGATGACTTTGAAATTCATAGTGGCAATTCACGTGATTTCTGTAGTCTCTTTCAAACTTGAAATGAAATTTCTTAAACGGGGTTGGAATAAATTAGTGATTGAGAGTCACAGAAGTACCTGGTAGATTAATAGGGGCAGTTGGGAGAAACATTTTAGGAGTAGTAGCTTTGAAATTAATTAATTAATTAATTAGGAAAATTCACCTGAGGCAGACACACTAACAAGAAAACTGTGATACTACTTTATTGTATATGTCAAAATGTATGAGTTGGTGTGTAGACTGTGTTCCCTTCATGAACGTACTACCCAAAATTACACTATGCATCATCAATGATGGACCCTCCAATAGTACACTTCAAAATTTTGAACTCTTTCAGTGTCACAGTCGCAATAAAAGAGAACAAATTCACACCCACATGAACATCATCAATTAATTAATCAAAATATTCAATATTGAATTCCAGACATACCCAATATCCGTCATAGGATTCCTGTGCCCAAAATTTTCCATAGCTTTCCTTTCACTTTTTCATGTATTCAATGACATCAGAATTTACAACTTCAATTTTTTTATCACTGAGTTGACCCTAGTGGATTTCCTTTCTTTTATCCAGGACCACTTACTTATATCTCAATTATTGTTTAATCATCTGATTACTTGTAAGTTGTAATCATGAACAATGTCATTATTAGTCCTATGTTATACGTAATTGCTAGGTTTGTTATTGAGATTTTACCATGCTCCTTTTTTAAAAGGTGTACCTATTATGCATGGAAGTGTAAATTTTATGATTTTATTTTTGGTTGTCGTTATTGTTTGTTTTGTTCCTTGAATCACTTCTGGAATTTACATGTTTTTTCTCTTTTCTTTTCCCCACAACCCATTTAAAATTTGCATATGTTTTTAGCTTTTGTGATTTGTTTGGTTCATGAAATCTAACAAAAAATGGTCATCATAAATAAAATATAAGAACAGGTACAGTGCATTGACTGCAGTTCTGTGACATAAAACAAACCACACTTGGTATTCAGTACATAAGAGAAATTTATGTCAAACATAAAGGCATGCCCTTACCTATGGTCTCAGACAACATATTTGTCAACATCTGCTGAACTTCTTATTCCGATTATAACGAATAAAACAAACTCTAGTTTATAACAAATTTTCATATTGAACTAGCTAAACTTTTTATTAAACATAGCTTTAGAATGAGAGGCCAAAAATAAAATATTTTAATTTTAATTGTTTTCCATTCAATAAAATAGATGATCACAAATAATATTAACTATTAATAAATTTTAACTTTTTGAGGTATAATAGCTACTGTTGTCAAAGTGGATTGTAACCCACAAGTCAATCCCGTTCACCACGGGTTTGAGCCGGGTTAGGTTTGAAAAAATGTAACCTTTTTATGTGGGTTAGTTTTCAACCCGACTCATTTAGAACCCGGCTCACCCAGGTTGAACCCATGGTAAACTGGGTTGGTTCACCAACCCAAGTAATTTAATTTAATTATTTATTATTTTGTGTTTCAATATTATTAATTAACATTTTTTTATTATATTGTAGATGAGATAAAAAAAGATGTTTGAAGAGAGAAAAATATTATAGATTTATTTATTTAAGACTCTAATATTATAGATGAACATACAAAAATTATCAATATTAAAAACTTATTTGTTTGTCTTTTGCATTTGTTTTTCTATATGCTTGTATTGTATGATTTTTTTTATTATTTTGAATTGTCTTTGAAGTTTAACATCATTTTTAGAGTGAAGTTTTTTAGATTTGAATTAAAAAAATTAATTTTTTTATTTTAAAAAAACTTATAATTAAGTGAGCCAGTCAGTCAACCCATTTAATCTACCAACCCGTGGTAGGTCGAGTCGAGTTCAAATTTTTTCAACTTGCTAACAAGTGAGTCGGGTTAAATTGATTCACTAAGTGACAAATCCGTGGTGAAACAGGTCAAATCAAGTCGGATTACCCATTTTAACAGCTATAAGTCCTGAGGTGCCCTTATTCTGTGAGAGATTAATAATTTATAGATAAATTAAAAGGTAAATCACTATACTATCTATAAAATTGAAAATATTAGGTAACTTTTTGTGTGGTCATTTTAACTTTTAAAAATATATTTAAATTATTCAATATATATGTTGTTTTTTGTTCGTTTCAAATATTTTAAGTTCATTTTTTTAAACTATGCTATTTGTTCGAAATAAATAAATTTTGATTTTTCAAACAATTGAAAATGGTTTTTAAAGTGCTAACTAAAGGTGACATATTTCAAAATAGAAGAAATTAGCATGTGTTATTGATTCGTACATGGATGTCGACAAATATGTAGGTTAAAGATATTAAAATGGAATTAAGAAAAAAATCAAGAGAATTAAAAGGATAATTTACCTTGTAATCCATACGATACAAATTTTTAAATTTTGACCTAAAAAGTTATAAATTATGTTTTATTTACTTTTAAAAGTATAAAACTAACAATAAAGAAGTGACTCACTTTTGAATTGGAAATTAAAATATTGAGCAACGAAATGAAAGTAACGATGATGGTAGACAAAAGATATAATGAATTATTCTTTGAGTGCCCTTTTATATTGACGAATAATTAATATCTAGTCCTGTCTTGGTGTCATGTCACATAATGAGCCTTACTTTAAATTTTTCAAATTATTCTTATCCTAAGAAGTAGTCCTAACTCTAACAGTCCTTTTTGAAAGTTTTTTTTTTAAATATATTTTACATTAAGTTTTCAAAAATAAAATAATATAATATAAATATCGTTTAATTTTGTCAAAATATTTTATTTACCGTGATATAACTCTTATAGCATATTTAATTAGTTTTAATTTGCGTAATATTCAATATTGCCCAATATACTCACACGTGTGAATTCTTGAAGAGATTAATTTACAGGAGTTTTCTGTGTTTAAATTACTAAAAATATGTATAAAGTTATAAAACTTTAATGTAAAAGTAAAAAAAAAAAACACTCAAGTTATAAAATGATACTCCTTTAAATAGAAAGGATTTTGTCATTGAATATTTAGCCTAAGAAATAATGAATGTTAATATAAAATAATTAAAATTGTAAAATATGAATTGGTTACAACAAAATTACAATAATAATAGGTTGGTAGTTGTAATTAGATATTGTTATTACTTGATAAAATTATAATGAGTTGTTAGGATAACTAATAAAATTATGAACTTATTTTAGTTAATAATTGATTTAACATTATGAGATACATCAACGACTTTGTGTAAAGCTTAAAAGTTAAAAATACTTAGCACAATTAGCTGATAAAAGGAAAATTTAGTATATTACTAAATGAAATATCACTCGATGTGATTGAATAACAACATTTTTGTTTGAACTTATAGAAAGATGAATTTCATAATCTTTTGAAATGACTTGTTATTTTTAACTTTCCATCTCCATGGCCTTCTTTGTATTTCCTCTTTAATTATATAAATGAATGCATAATTAATTTGTAATGATGTGTGAGTGCGTTTATAATATATATATATATATATATATATATATATATATATATATATATATATATATATATATATATATGATGTATAACTTTATATAATTTGACTTCTTAGTAAATGAATCGTTAATAAATGAATCATTGTAAAACTTTTAATACAATTTGAAATGATTAAACTCTTAATATAAGTTATTTTATAAATTAAAACAATTTAAATTGATCAAGCTCTTAGTATGGATTGTTGTATACCTTTTAAAATAAATCTTTAGTTGGTAATCATTTACTTTTTTGTGAGTACAGATGAGTATTGTGCATATAAATGACATTAACTTACTTTCTTAATAGAAAAACTTAACTTGTTTACTTATTTTTAGTTTACATGCTTACTTTGAAGAGTGCATTGATAGCAGATGAGAATTTTTTTTTTATTACTTTTATATTTAGAACACATCTTTTAATGACCCTTAATCTAACATCTTATCTTAACTTTTAGATAGTATCTTATCTTAACTTTTAGATAGTGAATCATTTAATAAAACAAAGAAACCTTAAAAGAATAATATAAAAAGTATTCATGATAAAACAAACATTTAACTCTTTAAACTATTATAATCTAATATAGATATTATGCTTTATCTAATCTAGATGTCTTTTTGTGCAAAAATATATGATGCGTAATGGACTGCAACTTAAAGATGATATTTCATTTAATAATAAAACCTTAAAAGATACTTCATTTAATAACTCAAAACATATGTATTTGCATCTTATTAAGTTTTTCTAAAAAAAATTTTATGGCTATAAGATTTTCAACCTATTATTCTCGCTAAGAATTAAACATTTCAAATATAAAATTAGTAGATTTGAACATTTGTGAATATAGTTTAACTGATAGAGGTTACAATATAATAGACCATGCAAAATAGATAAGATAAACTCTACATTAAATATTTTGAAATCTGTAAATTATAGAGATGAAGTCGTGATTTTGAAATCTGTAAATATTTTGAAATCTGTATGTAAATTATCATATGAAGCTCATAATAATTACAAGGATGAAGTCGTGATTTTATAAAGACAACTCACCAAATACAAATTTCATTAAGAATGGTTTTCCTTTACATTAAATGAGAAAAAAAAAGCGGATTTCAAGATTAGGGCAAAGTAAAAGAAATACATTATGACGAGCATAAATTTTGTGACATAATAAAATCAGTGAAGAGAAGATTAATGTATGAGGAAGAGAATGATTTGTTAGTGTTTGTAGTTATGAGATTGAAGATGTTGGAAGAAGAAAGTAGTGTGTACGTATGAGTACCTTAATGAGAGGAGGGTGAGAATGAGAGAGAGAGAGAGAGAGACAAGGAGTGTCAGGAAATGAATCTAGGTGGTAGATACCACTGTCGGTGACTGAACCAGCAAATTGTCAAAGTAGTTTTGGTCCCATTTCACTCACACGCATCATGTGCATCTTCATAACCATTTTTACCTATTTACTTGTCTATGTTTGAAATATGTATATGTTGTCTCCTCTCACTTTCGACCAAACACAAATACTTTCCCACTTCATCACTCACCAACTTCCATTTACCCGCAAATGCCTACCTAGGCCCGACCCTGTTGTACTTTTTCTGTGCAACTCAATAATCCCTACTCTCCTCTCTTGCTTTTTCTTTCCTATATCTTTTTTCACCATTTTTTCTTTCCTTCTGCATTTTCCAATCTCCTCATGCACACCATGATGTGTGCCAAGCAGCTATAGGTTATACTCATTTGTACCATCTTCCTCTTAACCAAATTAACAGTGATTAAGAATTGAATTTTAAACCTAATTTAATCTTATAAAATCAGTTTATAAAGTATTTAAATTAATTTTATTTTTAATCAATGTAAAATTTTCATCACACCTTTTTTTATGTTAAATTATGTTAAAGTATATATATATATATATATCTTATAAGTGAGATTAAACATTAATTGGTAGTCTAATGAATAAAATGATATGTTTAAGACTAGACACATAATTAACTGACTACACTAAACTATAGTTAATTATATTTTAAATAAATTAAAAAAAATTGAACTACTTAATATAATATCTTATTGTATTATTTAAGAGTTAGTTTTAAAAAACTGAACAGTTAATTAATAATCAAACTGAATTTTGTATTTAAAAGTTAAATATAATATTAATTACAGAAAACGATAACTAATAGATTCCAGGAGACACATGTCATGGAAACGTTTAATATCCAAGTACTTAATATAATATCTAATAAAAATAAACTGAATTTTTACAGTATTTTTAGCCAGACTTTATTTATGTTTTAGTTAAGTTAGATTAGTTGAGAATGAAATGAGATTATAGTGATGCAGTATTTACAAAAGGCGATATTAGATTGATTTGTGGAAATATAAATTTAAACAAATAAAAAATAAGTATTTAAAAATGAGATAAGATTGATACTATACGGAACTAGAGTGGGTTTTTCATATAATTATCTATCTAATTTACGTTTTACGACAAAATGAAAATTGAAGAGTAATGGAAAATCATTGAATAACTAAATCTCATTTAACTAAGCCGATTTATTGATATTATAGAAAATTATATTATCATATCCATTTAATTTAAATACGGTCACCGATGAGTAAATAAATCTATATATTGGTGAACTTTTGAAACTCGACTTCTATTACTCAATGAAATTCGTTTGTTAGGTTAAATAAATAAACTTATCTTTTTTTATCAGATTTAATTATTTAAGTTATCTTAGTTCAAATTTTGAATGTTTATTGAGTAGCTCATTGTATAACATTGAGTTGTATTTATGTAAAAATTATCTTTTTAATATATAATTTTCCCCTAAAAAAATTGTGCATATTTTAATAATAAATTGATATCAATATATTTTTACATGATATATTGATGAAATTAAAAAATAACTTACAAATAAGTTAGACAAAAATGTTAAATTTAATATTTTTAATAAATTAAACTCAGATAAATAAATGCATGAAGTTTAAGTTAACGATTTTTTAATAACTAACATTCCAGCTCGGAAAACTCTGCTTAAGTGAACTCATTTATACAGCCATGTACGTGAGTCTGTGTGCAAGGTTTCGTCGATTACAACATTATATTTTATTGTTTTTTAGAAACATAGCACTTAATTGTCCAAAGCACACTCTTTGTAATTTATATAAATATAGACTCTTAAAGAAATATAATGCAAATTAAATAAATATATAGTTGAAGCACATACGCTACGCAACACAATGAAATAAGTTATTTTATTTGAGTTCTAGAATAAGAGGGAAGGGCAGAAGACACGTCATCAATGACAGCAAATCTTACATTAATATATCTTTAGACAGAGATGATTGCAAACAATAATATTAAATAGATAATATATATTGCAAGAATCTAACCAATTATTAAGGTTCTTCCTTTTATAGGATAATTTAGCTAAACACATAGCACAAGAAAAAGTTTAGTAATGTTTTCAGGGGAGCTAATAACTGTAATCAACCTACTAAAGTTATTCAATTAAAATAAATAAATAAATTAATAATATATATAAAGTTAAATTATATGTCCAGATTTGAAAATCTATAATGAAATTTCAAAACTAACTGTGCATGAATTAATAATTACTATACCTAATTTAGATATAATTCTTTTGAAAATATTTTTTAAAGATGCATCTCAATACTTAATTTCAGTCGGACACTTATATTAATCAATTGTTTTCGCGTGAAGATAAAATAAGTATAGCCCTTAGCCGAAACATTGAATAAATAAGCTAATACTGTAAGAATTAACTTCTATAATATAAAAAAATTATGTAATATTAATGATGAGATTACCAACTAATTTACCGTTATATTAATGATGAGATTACCAATATTTAAACCCACTCTCATGCATGCATAATAATTTAGCGACGCATTTTATTGAAAAAATTTAAAATTTAAATTATCAATAGATATTTTTGTTAGTAATTGATGGAAACTAATCCCAACTGGAAACGTGCAAACAGAGGCTCCAGACCAGAAGAAACCAGTAGTGAATGATGGTGCAGCGGATTGATGAAATGGTGTAGTATTTGAGGTGTGTTAATGAAGGAAAAGGTGTATGAGTGAAGCCTACAGCTCAGAGGGCCTTCCTACAGAGGAAGGAAGCTTGAGGAAAGGAGAAGAAGTAGTAAATCAAAGGTGACTTAAGAGGACAAAAGCTGGAAAGCAAATTCTGCAGCATATCATTAAGCTCAAAAGTGTTTTCAAAAGGGGGAAGAGGTCTCCTATTTATAGGAAGATAAGAGCCTCAAATCTGAAATGAAATTCAATCTAAAAGCAAATGAAATTAAAGAAAAGAAAGGCGCCAATTTGCTTCAGCTTCAAACATGCCTCATTCCAACTCAGCAGCACACGTGAGACAACACCAATTCTGAAACGTTGGGCTAGCTAGGTTATTGGCTGAGCTTTTTGATAGCTTTGGCAGCAAACTTCTCCCTCCAAGTCTCTCTTTTCACGTGTTCAAATGCTATGCTGGCAGCTGCTCCCTCCAATTTTATTAATCCTACAAAGCAAAGAAAAATGTGCTTTTAATTATGGGAAGAAGGATTAATGTAAATTACCTTCCATTAGAAGCAAAATGGTAGGTGTTCCTTCTTCCTCTTGAATCCTCTTTGCCATGGCTCTAGTAAGAGGTCCAATGTGTGTCTTAGATGGTCTTCCATCAGTAATACTTTTGTCAATAATGTATTAGACCATGTTTGTAATTTGTGATTCGTATTATTTAACAAATATTTTTATTGGATGAAAAGAAAAGAAGGAGGAGAAGAAAAGAAGGAAGAAAAAGAGGAAGATTGAAAGGAAGAGGAAGAGGTGCAACGATAATGACGGTACAATGATGGTTGCGCGGTGGGACGATAACAACTTATTGACAGTGGCAACCAAAGTTGGAGAAAGAGGAGAAGGAAGAAATAAAGGTAGCGACAACAGATTAGACAACGATGACAACGATGACAACAATGGAAAGGGGAGGATAAGGAGGAGATGAGAAAAAAGAATAGAAAGAAAAAGAAATAAAAAAGGAAAAAGAAGAGGAGAGGAAGGTGGAAGATACTAAATGATTTTACCAACAATCAAAATTCACTAATAGTTATCAAGAAATATTTATCAATAGATTTGAGGTTGTCGGTAATTACCAAAATATTTCATTAATAAAATTTATCGACAAATGTTTTACCATTAGTAATATATTGATAAACTCAAATTAATTACAATTTTTCATTATTACCTTTGGATTATGTCTATAGGTAAAAGTACAATTTTATCAGAGTAGCAAGGAACAGAAAACTTAAAGACTTGCAAAAATTATCCAACTTCATATACTTCCAAATATAAAACTCTTAAATAAAAAGAAAAGTTACTAGGCAAAATTCTTCCTAAGATAACTATTATACCTCATCATTATCCAAATTTTACTTAATTTAAATACTAAGAATAATAAAAACTCTTAAAGAATTATCTAAAATGCACAAGTACTATTCCATTTAATAAGTCATTGACTTTATCACTTTTAATATCAAAAAATTATTTAGTTACATACTAAAGTAAAATTTTATAATTAAAATTTTGAAAATATCTTACATGAAAAATAGTAGTTAAAGGATAATTGGGCCATAATTAGGCTAGTGGTAAGTAAAATCCTATTACAATTTGTATAAATAGAGGGGTCAAGTAAGGTAGTTGTTGACATTGATTACTGCATTTAATACCTAAGCATTCAGACCCTTGATGGCTTGAGCATCGAAGTATTTTTTATAGGTGTTATCCAAATGGTCTTTGACAAATAGATTATAGATAAGGGTGTACTAGCAAGAGAGAGAGAGAGAAGCGGAGAACCGAACCACCTTGGAGTTGCGTACTCTCGATTGGTCCAGTAGAAATATATTGGTGTCCGTGGTGGGCCAAGTGAGCTCTTCTAAACTCACATGGTGACCACAAGAAATATGACGAACAATGTTGTACTTGAAGAAGCCTCAAACGACCAAACGGAGATGATACAAAAGCTTATAAAAGCGGATGAATGAGAAGTAGAGCAAATATGATGAAGAATAGAAAACCTAGCATGCAAAAAATGCAACCATGTGTCAGGGATGGGGGCATGAAGGATCATGTGCCCTCCACTTAATGAACTCGACCGCACGATTAAGGAGAATAACTTTGGAGTCAATAAAGATCATAACATGTTCATTGTGACAATAGATATGATCTGATTGCTCTCGTTCACCTCGGGAATTATGGACACATGTCTACTTGATAACTGGATTATGCATGTGTTCAAGAAGTATGATGGATCCACTGGCCTGGACGAACACAAAAAGAATTTTCATGAACCAAATGGTGTTGTATACGACGAGCAATGCCATATGGTCTAGAGCTTTCTCTACCTCGTTGATAAGGGAGGTCTTGACTTGGTTTTCATTATTTTCACTGAACTATAAATTGTTTCGCAATAATCTGATCAAAGTTCGGGTGATAGTTTGCAACAAGTCAATTGGACCACTTGACTTCGATCACCTTGGTCAATGTTATATAGGAGAAGAATGACTCACTTCAAGCCTTGATGGACCTGTTCGACAAAAATACCTTGTAGATTAGGAATCTTATTCCTAATTTGGCCATGCACCACAAGATCACGACATTACAACCAAGACCATTTATCAATAGCCTATGCATGAAGCCCACCGAGAACCTTGATGAGCTAAGGTTAAGAGCTGTCAATTTCATGCATATTGAAGAAATGAGGGATTTTCAGAAGAAGATGAGGGTTGAATCATCAATTGGTGACAAAGGCATATATAAAAAATTGTTTGAAAAAGGTGAAGTGCAGTTTAAGGAATCGATCAAAGGACCATACTTTAATCAATGTAACCCTCTGAACCCTCCCTAAGCGAAAATTCTGGAAGAAGCTTTGAGTACAAATCTCCTACTTCCACCCAAGAAGAAAGCCATCCCTCCTAACATAGATAATAGTAAACATTGTTTATACCGTCGCAACCTCGGACACACCACCGAGGAGTGTGTTACTCTAAGGGATAACATTGAAGAGTAGATTTGAGTGGGACACTTGAAAACGTTTGTGAGCAAAGCCTACAAAGGAGTTGCTCACCCAGGAGGGAAACCCAAAGATCTAACTCAGACAGAATTGGTTCGAAGGTGGAGCCATAGCAGGAGTAGAGACCACTCGTTTAGGGGCGTAATCAATACCATCTAAAGAGGTTTCAGAGGAGGAGGATCGTCAGCATCTGCTTGAAAAAGACATATCCGGAATTAACAACGATGCATTTGGTGGAAAGGGCCGTGAAAAGCATGTTTGCTATCACTTTTATAGATGAAGACTTTAAAGCTCCTGATCTTGATCAAGATAACCTATTAATGATAACGATTGAGCTCACGAATTATGACATTGGAAAAGTATTAATCGATAGTTTGATCAACATTATATATTGGTAAATGTTTTACAAAATAGACGTATATGAAGATCACATTGTACCTTATAATGTGAAAATTATTGTATTTTCTACCAAACAAGTAGATATGCGAGGATATTTATATTTTCAAGCACGATTAGGAACTGAACGAGACAACTGAGAGATCCAGATCTGATACCTCTTAGGCAAACCCCTTTAGTGTCTGTTTCATATTTTCAACTTCATTATTTACATTTGTAGTACTGATGTTGACCACAAAACACTTCGCTCTATTGACCCTGGGTCCCCGAAGACAACTTGAGTGTGACAACGACAACACATTGATAGCATATCCTCAATCGTGTCGACCAAAGGACCCCTCTAAAGAAGAAAAAAGTTGATTGCAGTCATTATTACCTTAAAAGTAAAAACAGATCAGTGTGTGCTAAGCTTAGTGAGAAGAAAGTTGAAAATGACAGGTAAGCTTCAAGGCTATTTAATTGAAGTGAAGGACAACAATCGCATCTTGTGAACCATCAGATCGAGACGCATCCAACGGTTGAAGAGATCAGAGGCTTCACATATGATGTTAGAACTAATAGCGCGTGAAATGAGCCATCACAACTCCTGAAGCTCTGATGACCAATTTTTCAAATTTACCTAGTTAACCATCAACACTGAGTGATACTGCCAAATCATTTTTAAGAATCATTAACCCCATCACAATGAGTCCCTCATTGATTCGGGGTTGAAGGGCCTATGTGTACTAAGTACCTAACTGGGGTAACATGTATTGGTCATGTCAACTCTAGTTTTGAACAACCAACTCGATCTAGTTGGGATCTTAGGTTAGTGAAATCCCTTGAATCCCTCTATCAAATCCATACGAAGGCCGATTTGTTAGCGAAATGATCAATCGGGTATGGAGCTAGCATGATTAAGGATGTTTGCATAAATTAGTGTTAATTAGAGTTGTAATTGTAGTTGAGGGATTATTGAGTCGTAATTAGACCAACGGTAAGTACAATTTCATTACAATTTGTATAAATAAAGGATCCATGTAAGGCAGTTGTTGACATTGATTATTACATTTAATACCTAAGTGTTTGGACTCTTGCTAACTTGAGCATCGGAGTACCTTTTGCAGGTGTCATTTTGACGATCATGGACAAACTCGAAACCTAAAAATAACAAACAAAGTAGAGACAAGGGTGTACTGGCAAGAAAAACGGAAGCAGAGAACTAAACCACCTTAGAGTTACGGATACTCAACCAATCTAGCAAAAACAATTACAATAATCCTAATAATATTAAGATGTATATAATTATTATGAATTATTGCCTGTTGTATTTCTTAAAAGAAGATATTATTGATTACCTCAAAGTTGTTTTTGTAGAAAAAGTAAGTTGAATAGGAGTAAAGTAAACTTTCAAAATTCAAGAAAAAAAAGCGAAAACAAAAACAAATTTTCAAAAGAAAATATAAAATTAATAAAAAATAAGAAGAGGGAAATAACATATCATCTTAGAAAATATTTCAAAGATAGCTATAATAGAAACTCACCACTTTAAGTAACTCTTCCACATCTAAGAGTCAAAGTACAAAAATTTCACATTTTCAAGACATTCAAAGTATTCTCACATATTTAATTATGCTCAATATTCAAGTGTGAAATTTACAAGGATGGTTGAAGTTATTTATAAGATAATGATTCTATTTTGATGGCTCATAAATAGGTAAAAAGTAATGTGAACACAAAAACTAATTACTTAAGTGTGAACAAAACAACTAATTATTACATCTTTGTAAGAACGAGCCTAATGATTACACTTAATGTCAATACTAATTATATGATTATACAAAGTTAAATAAAGTAATGATATGTTAGGTCATGTAAGACGTTCAAAAGAAGATAAACATACTAATCACATTAGCTTGAAAGTAACATATTAAAAGAAGTTACACTTGCACATTGATCAATATCTAGCCTCTGATTATCACTAAGAACATTAAAAGTACTTGTAAAGTAATTTGATATCTCTCATTACAAATATTGCTATAATTATTTTATTGATCATCTTTCATATGAATAATTATTACATAATCTTGATAATGTTAAGTAACAAACACTCCTTAGTTTGTCAATATCCTAATTCAAAGTGTTAATTCCAAAAGTTAGGATTTCAGCAAATCCAAAAAATTGAAATACATAGCTTTTCAATAGCTTACAATTGAGTTCTCTTCATTTCTTAAATAATTTGTTTGGATGGAGTAATTAAAATATCTTAAATTTAGATTTTTTTATTGGATAAAGCAATTTAATTTATATTTTAAGATAAACTCAATTATATCATTGAGCTTGAGTTGAGGTAGCTCATCCTTTGATCCAGGACGACTAGTCTCAACTTTTGGTTTGGGTCGACTCTAGAAGATTCGACCTGAGCTCATTAAGCTCGACCTTTAGCCTAGGTTGACTAGTCTTAACCTTTAACTAGGGTCGATTGATTTCGACCTTCAGTAGACGGACTGGAGTTGACTTGGAACGTGAGCCAACTCAACTCAAGCTTTGACACAAGAACAACTCGACCTTTGGTTTGGACAGACTCAACTCAACCTTTGGTATAAGCTAACTCGGCTGGAACTTTGGCTCACGCCAACTTGGCCAACTTGGTGGACGTTCGGCCTAGGCCAACTCGTTGGACCTTCGGCCTAGGCCAACTCAGTTGGACCTTTGGCCTAAGCTAACTCAATTAAGCCTAGGCTAACTTAGTTATGCCTTTGGCCCGGGCCTACTCAACTCAACCATTGGCCTGGGCAGACTCGAATCAATCATCGACCTGGATCTACTCGGCTCAACAATGGCTAGAAGGACTTGACTCAACCTTTGTTTCGAAGTGACTCAGCTCAAACTTTGGTTTGGGTTGACTCTATTAGACCATTGTCCCAACCAACTTAGCTTGATCATTGGCGTGAGCCCACTCGGCTAGACCTTCAGTTGGGGCTGGCTCGACTCAACTATCGGTACCGGCTGGCTCAACTCAACCTTCATCACGGGGTGACTCAAGTCGACCTTCATTCTTAATCGACTAGACTTGACCTTTGACCTTGATCGGTTCAGTTCGACCTTTGACCCCGACCGACTCATATTGACCTTCGACCTCTAACTTGAATCGACCTTCGACCTTGTGATTTGTCTCTAAATTCGACCCAGTCGACTTAACTTGACCATTGGCTTTACCTTTTGTTAGTGGAAAACCAACAATACGACAAGTGCACCAATCACACATACCAAGTGATAAATATTGTCTCTCCATAGGGACTTGTGCAACACTCGAAACTCTTGAACTTAATAACTCAATTAGACCACAAAGTTCACACAAACATAGTGAAAATTCTCTTTGTATTTTTATCAAATAGTTACTGTGCAACCAGAAACATAACATATATTACTTACGAATTCAAGACTAGATTTCATCTATTTCATTTTTGTGCATTCACAAATATTCCATATTTAAGTCAAAATAAACTCACCAACATACTCAAATCTGATTCCTAGAGCCTTTGAGCTTATGATCATCATCAAGTTTCAATCTCTTAAATCCTCAACAAGTGATATCATACATTAATTTCAAGAGTCTAAGGTTACTAATAAACCAAGTTATATTCTAAAGATAAATCAAGTATGAGAACAATCCACATCAAACATTAAAAATGGAAATCAAATAATAACTTTATATATATATATATATATATATATATATATATATATATATATATATATTAATAACACAATTTTATACAAAATTAATGTTTTACATCTAATCTCAACAAATAAAAATAGCTATCCATGATGGAGAACCTAAGGTTTACATATTGAAGAGATAGAGAAGAAATTGAAACCATAAAGAAGATGAAGATTCTTTCCCAAGGTACCTAGTAGCTACTACAAGTTTCAATTGTGTCTCTCATTCGTATTTCTAGCCCCAATCTGCAACTCATCTTCCTTTTCAACCCTTAAAGGGGGATTACCACCATGGATGAAGGAGGAAACCCAAGGAGAAGAGGGAGAGTTTCTCAACGCACCAAACAACATCCAAGAGTCTCTCCCAAGCACCCTAAGTTATTTTATTCATGTAAAAATGGGGAATCCCCAAAACCCTTAGAAAAATATGATTAAATATCCACTTTCGCATATCAATGCCTACAGATTTGCTCAACAACTTCATTATTTCCCAGCGAGACCTAAAAGACAATGTTCTCTGACTTATAACTCGTTGTGCAAGCCATACCTTTTTTAACGACTCGAATATTGTAGGTTTTGGTTGTCATTTTCACCTAGCAAGTACTTAGCTCGTCCGACGAATCAGACTAGTATCCAATGTTGGTTTTTTTTGTTGTCTGGACGACCCATAACAGTATATCCCTACAGGTGAATCCTTTGTTCATGTTTGTAGTGTTGAGTGTGATACTAGTGCCCCCAACGTGGATATTTGTCTAAAAATCATTTTTTATTGTTCAATCATATTTCTTTAAGTTTCAACTTGTTTTTCTTTACTAGAATTATTTCATAGACTTATTTCACACACTCAAAATAAAGATTAAAGATAAACAAGCATAAAACAATAAAAATATTAAACAATACAAATTCAAGGTAAACTTCAGGATTAAACAAGATAAAAGCTATGGAGAAGTTGGTTTTATTCACACAAATAAAAGGTAGAAAATAATGTTATCACCTATTCATCTCTACCTTTAGTTTATGCCAATGATCTTCACATTCAATTTATGCCAAATCAGCTGGACCTTTGGCTTGCGTCAAATCGACTTAACTTTCAGCTTGTGTCAACTTAGTTCGACCTACGGTCTCTAGTCAACCTACTTGACATTTGGTTTGGACCGACCCTATTTTACCTTTGGTTCGGGCCAATTCATCTCGAATTTAAGCCTAGAAAAAATCGATTTGACTTTTATCTTAGGTCAACTCAATTAACCCACAAGTTAATTCAATTTAGTCTTTCGTCCATGTTTACTC